>NW_027507788.1:19079962-19272462 GCF_037356315.1 Lithobates pipiens
TAGCGCCCGGAAAGCAGTGAAAAATCGACCAGCGCTTTAGCGGCTGTTTAGCAGTGCTTCATTGTGAAAGTGGTCTTAAAAAAAACCATGTAGGCAAGTTGAACTATGTTTAGTCATAGTTGGATAGCGGCTGGAGGAAAGGGTTCACTGTTGCGTGGTCAGTTCCTGCTTTTGTGGACCAGCTTTTTGTCCGAGCCGGTCCACCTGTGTTATAAAAAGAGGGAAGTCTGAGGTCTGTGAGTTCCGGAAGGATCTGCAAGTTGATACAGTTGGCGTTGTTTGGTAGATCAGGACTGCTACGCCTTGCAGTCCACTGAAGGTACTAGGACTCTCGGACATCCAAGCCATGGACAATGCCATAATGGACTCTCATCTCAGAGAGGTATGCCTGGGCAGCCACACTACAATATTTAGGGGAAAGACATTGTACGTATTAAACTGTATGCCTCAATGTGTTCATTAAAATTTCAATAGCTTGGTCTGAAGTTACTCAAAGGGGTGCATGTGGGTTCTGGTGTATCAAAAGAACTTCAATCTGGAAAGCACAGGGGTTATGAAGCAACACTGTTACCAGAAGGTCTACTTGGCAAGGCAAGAGAAGTGAAACACCATTGCTAAGGGGGTAAATCGAGCACCAGGTCAAAACACAAAGCAACCAGTCATCAGGTGTGGTCAATGGTAATGTGACAGGTTGTCTTGTAGTGGGGGGGGTCATTATCGGGCTCCCTCCCTGGTGGTCGGAGTTCAGAGATCTAAGGCCTGGTCACTAGATATGGGAGGGAAGAAGCATGCATGAGTTCCACTCTATGTGCTTGGCAGGACTCCATTCTGTTACTGGGAGTGAGGTAACAGAGGTACGTTGAACTGGTGAAGAGGGCACAGGGTCAGTGCGTCCCTCCGAATGTAGCATATATCAGTTACAGTATGTAGGGACATAGGACCAGACACTTGGAATTTTGTACCCATTATTATTGCACACAGAGAAGGCTTATCTCTAAGTTGGGGAACTGTCCTAATGTTAGATTCTTCACATGACCGCTGTCTCTGTCTGGTCCCAGGTTGTTAAGTGCACTCCAGCTGAGAGGTGCACCCACATGCACAGGCACAGATCACCCTGCCCACAAAATTGGCATAGTCTGCAGCAGGGGCAGACTGACAACTCATGGGGCCCCCAGGCAATCAGACATTATGGGGCCACACAGTAGTCACACACACACACACACACAGTATACAATCACACAGTATACACAAACATGTTTCTATTGGCTGAGAAGGTACTGGAGAGGTGGGGCAGTTGTAATCTCAGGATTTTTAGACCAAAGGGATGTCGGTAATGGACATTTCATAGACAGATGTAAAAAAAACCCACACATTTTTACATACTGTTCCTGGTTTTACTGAGGCTGGCAACCCTGATTGGGCCCCCTAATGGCATGGGGCCCTTGGGCAGTGCCCGACTGACCCAATGGTCAGTCCGCCCCTGGTCCGCAGAATAAGCCCACCTCATGCACCTTAAGACCGCCTCTAAATAAACCATGGCTGTTAGTTTTCTAGATCAGTGTTTCTCAACTCCAGTCCTCAGAGCACCCCAACAGGCCATGTTTTCAGGATTTCCCTCAGATGATATGGCTGTGGTAATTACTAAGGCAGGGAAACTGATCAAATCACACGACAAGTAGAGGCGCAAAAGATCAGAAAATAATATACTCCAGAGGGCTGTCTGTATAAAGTTATATTGGATGATAATATGAATGAGAACTTTTAGTTCTCAAGTCCCATGAAAGTGTCTTTCGTTCTTTGAGTGGGACTTTGGAATGCAGGGCTGCCACCACAGGGAGCTGAAACCAGGCTCCTAGACTGTTGCAGGAAAAAAGAAGAGAAGAAGGGGGCGCCTCTGGGTGTAGATTTTTAAAAGGCAATTTATTCACAGGTAAAACAAACAGATGATGCACTCACATTTTCCAAGGCATAAAAAGGCATGTAGAATACAAGGGGGGGCGGTTTTTTCATCTGATTCGTCCATCGCATAGGATCCGGTCCGCGGGTGTCATGTTGTCCTCTCCTGGCGTTACCACGAGTTTGTTGTTAAAAAATGCCGGCTTGGTGGACGCAGAGGATGTGTTTCCAAAGCGAGGTTTGGTTAGCGGTGACACGCAGGTCGCGGGGTTGTGACGTCACGGCGGGCGACGCGTTTCCTGAGCGTTCGGGTCGAGGTGGAGAGACGACCGCGCTCTTTCATCAGGCCAAGAGCGCGGTCGTCTCTCCACCTCGACCCGAACGCTCAGGAAACGCGTCGCCCGCCGTGACGTCACAACCCCGCGACCCGCGTGTCACCGCTAACCAAACCTCGCTTTGGAAACACATCCTCTGCGTCCACCAAGCCGGCATTTTTTAACAACAAACTCGTGGTAACGCCAGGAGAGGACAACATGACACCCGCGGACCGGATCCTATGCGATGGACGAATCAGATGAAAAAACCGCCCCCCTTGTATTCTACATGCCTTTTTATGCCTTGGAAAATGTGAGTGCATCATCTGTTTGTTTAACCTGTGAATAAATTGCCTTTTAAAAATCTACACCCAGAAACTGATCAAATCACCTGTGCAAAATAATGGAAAACCTGTTGGGGCGCCTCGAGGACTGGAGTTGAGAAACCCTGTTCTAGATCATGCCCAGGCCTGCCCAGAGACTTGGTATGTGACTGCCCTGCTGTGCATCGGATTGGCTCCTGCGTCAGGCACTGTCACCAGATTGGCTGCAATGTTGATAAGAGCCGCATGTAACATCTGAATCCCGGAAGCTGCCCAGATCTTCGTGTGGTAGGCTACGCAACTGCTGATGCTATGCTGCAAGACGTACTTTTCATTGAAAAAAGCCTGTTTCTGTGCTGGACAAAGGCCTCATGTGCCACCCCATTGTAGGGTTTGCCCACTGCAGGATACAGAAACAAGACAAATTACGGGTCATCTGACTGTCATGCCATCGGAGGTGCATGAACCCTACCCCTTGGGCAACATGCTCCTATTGTGGGTCTCTGCTATACTACCGCAAGGATGAGACTGAGCATCTGTCTCATCTCCACTAGAATGGACTGCCGATACCCCGGGATACCCACTTCTTCTTCAAGACACTCCATCACTACCAAAGCCCAGAGCTCTCCTACCTCTCTGAGTACCTTTCACTGATGGGACATCACTGGGTTGGCATCTCCCAGCCAGCTCCAAAAAGACATGATGTGATGTGTTTGGTGCAGAGCAGAGGGATCCAATCTTTCTGAGCAAAGGCCAGTTTACTGTCCTTCAGGCTTTATGTGAAGCTAAAGAGATGAAAATGCCCCGGCAACAGTTGACATAAACAATTCCCCATCATTGGCTTTAATGGGGGGGGGGGGGGGGGATAAGACCCCATTGTTGGCATCAGTGGGAAGAATGGTGCCATTGATGGGGTCAGTGGGAGGAATGGTGTCCCATCATTGGTGTCAGTTGGTGGAATAGTGCTCCAAGAGCCAGATAAAGCCAAGCGAAGGGCCACAGTTTGGAGACCACCGGTGTAGAGGAACTCAGATGTCCTGCTCAGAGCTCTGACCTCAACCCTACTGAACACCTTTGGGGTGAATTGAAATGCTGTTGGAAAGCCAGGTCTTCTCATCCCGAACCAGTACCCGACCTCAGAAGTAATGCTCTTTTGGTTGAATGGGCACACAATCCTACATATACAATCCAAAATCTTGCGGAAAGCCTTCCTAGAAGAGGGGAGATTGTTATAGCCACCAACTGAATATTTATGGGGGGGGTTTTTTTGTATATTGGCCTTTTTGATTGCATTTCTGTTTTTGCATTTTTGATGGTATGTTTTTGTTTTTCTCTTTCCATTGACATACACTATATTGTCAAAAGTATTGGGACACCCGCCTTTACACGCACATGAACTTTAACCGCTTCCAGACCAGCAGTTTTACTGCAGCAGGTTGGCTCCCCTGCGCTAAACCATGTTACTGTACATGGGCTCGCGGGGTCCGGATAGCAGCGTGCGTGCTGTACAGTGAGGGCGCCAATGCTCATGGCCGACGGTCGCGATGACCACCGGCCACGAGCAATCGTGACCAAGAGACACAGAGCAGGGACAAGTGTGCGTAAACACACATTTTCCTGTTCTGTTCTGACAGATCGTGTGTTCCTATTAGCTAGGAACCACAATCGGTCGCTTCCTCTAGTCCAGGGATCTGCAATTAGCGGACCTCCAGCAGTTGCAAAACTACAAGTCCCATCATGCCTCTGCCTCTGGGTGTCATGCTTGTGGCTGTCAGAGTCTTGCTAGGCCTCATGGGAATTGTAGTTCTGCAACAGCTGGAGGTCCGCTAATTGCATATCCCTGCTCTAGTCAGTTCCCTCCCGCTTCAGTTAGAATCACCTCTCAGGGAACACAGTTAACCCCTTCACCGCCCCCTAGTGTTAACCCCTTCACTGCCAGTGGCATTTTTACAGTAATCAATGCATTTTTAATCGCACTGATGGCTGTATTAATGACAATGGTTACAAAAATGTATCAAAATTGTCCGATGTGTCCACCATAATTTCACAGTCACGATAAAAATCGCAGATTGACGCCATTACTAGTAAAAAAATAATAACAAAATTGCCATAAAACGAACCCCTATTTTTTAGACGCTATAACTTTTGCACAAACCAATCAATATACGCTTATTGCGATTTTTTTTTACCAAAAATATGTAGAAGGATACGTATCGACCCAAACTGAGGGGAACATTTTTTTAGATATTTTTTTTTGGGGGGGGGGGATATTTATTATAGTAAAAAATAATGCGTTTTTCTTCAAAATTGACGCTCTTTTTTCGTTTATAGCGCAAAAAAATAAAAACCGCAATCAAATACCACCAAAAGAAAGCTCTATTTGTGGGGAAAAAAGGATGTCAATTTTGTCTGGGTAACTGCGCAATTGTCAGTTAAAACGACGCAGTGCCGAATCGTAAAAAGTGCCCTGGTCAGGAAGGGGGTAAATTCTTCCGGGCCTGAAGTGGTTAATGGCATCCCAGTCTTAGTCCGTAGGGTTCAATATTGAGTTGGCCCACCCTTTGCAGCTATAACAGCTTCAACTCTTCTGGGAAGGCCGTCCACAAGGTTTAGGAGTGTCTATGGGAATGTTTGCCCATTCTTCCAGAAGCGCATTTGTGAGGTCAGGCACTGATGTTGGACGAGAAGGCCTGGGTCACTTTCTCCCCTCAAATTCATCCCAATGGTGTTCTATCAAGTTGAGGTCAGGACTCTGTGCAGGCCAGTCAAGATCCTCCACCCCATACTCGCTCATCCATGCCTTTTATGGCTTTGTACAATGGTCCAAATCGTTTGGTGGAGGGGGGTATTATGGTGTGGGGTTGTTTTCAGGGGTTGGGCTTGGACCCTTAGGCTGGCCATACATTATACAATTTTCTTATATAAATTTCCTTTAGATTTACCAAAACCATATAATATGAGGTCAAATCTGAACACTTTCAGTTTGTGTGCAGTCAGGCAGGCCCTTGTACTACACAGTTGAAGGTAAATCTAAAGGAAATTGAATAAGAAAATTGTATGGTGTATGGCCAGCTTAAGTTCCAGTGAAGGGAACTCTTAAGGCATCAGCATACCAAGACATTTTGGACAATTTCATGCTCCCAACTTTGTGGGAACAGTTTGGGGACGGCCCCTTCCTGCTCCAACATGACTGCACACCACTGCACAAAGCACCGTCCATAAAGACATGAATGAGCGAGTTTGGGAGGGGAGATCAGTGAATGGGCGTTCTCTGGTCTCCCTCCCCTCTATTCAGTGGCCATGTGTCTGCAGGTGGGAGAGCAAAGCCCAGGAAAAATGATGAGTGGGGGGGGTTGGTCAAGTATAGGAATGGCAAATGTACCAAGAGTGCGTGAAAGCGTCCGGGTGGCTTTACTTACAGCCAGTAAATTAGCAACTTTAGGCATCTCTTCCTTTTGCAAGATAGAGTAGGGACTGGCCAGAGAGGGATCATTTTTACACAGTTGGCCGGCTTGAACCTGTATTGCAATATATAAGAACAAAGACCCCATACACACTGTTAGATTTTCTGCAGATTTTTGTCTTCGGATTTACCAAAACCATGTAGTAGAAGCGCCTGCCTGACTGCATACAACTTGAAACTCTTAAGGTTTGACCTCATATTATATGGTTTTGGTAAATCTGAAGACAAAAATCTGCAGAAAATCTAATAGTGTGTATGGGCGCTAAAGAATTCCCATTTTATCAGCAATAGTTTGCTATAGGAAAGTGTTAAGTGGCAACACCTCCTCAGTGTCTCATGTGTTGTATATATGAAGGTAGTTGGACCTGAGTGTTCATTTCCCTATTTCCACCACATGGTGCAGGTTGGTAACGATGAGGGATGCCTGATGGTGCGCATTTATTCAATGTAAGTGTATGGTACCTGTGCTACAACCCCATTGTATACTGATTTAGGTGGTTATTTTTTTGGATCCACCTGGTTATTTGCATAGATAACTACTTATACCTGCTGGTGCTGCCCATCCTCTTAAACTTTGTATTAT
Source organism: Lithobates pipiens (assembly GCF_037356315.1). Lineage (NCBI taxonomy): Eukaryota > Metazoa > Chordata > Amphibia > Anura > Ranidae > Lithobates > Lithobates pipiens. Next base: position 19,086,542 of record NW_027507788.1, read on the forward strand.
TTCCCATTGTGGATGGGCGCGGCTTTATTTTGGCCCCGAGATGGTTTGCACCTCCAGCTGTGTCTGCCCCATATTGGCACTATATGTCTGCCCCATATTGGCACTATATGTCTGCCCCATATTGGCACTATATGTCTGCCCCATATTGGCACTATATGTCTGCCCCATATTGGCACTATATGTCTGCCCCATATTGGCACTCTATGTCTGCCCCATATTGGCACTCTATGTCTGCCCCATATTGGCACTCTATGTCTGCCCCATATTGGCACTCTATGTCTGCCCCATATTGGCACTCTATGTCTGCCCCATATTGGCACTCTATGTCTGCCCCATATTGGCACTCTATGTCCGCCCCATATTGGCACTCTATGTCCGCATTCTCAAGAGTAGCTATTTTAGAAAATAAGAGGCTGGCAAATCTGTAAGAGAGTAGGGACTGACCAGAAAGGGGTCACTTTGACATAGCCGGCTTGAATGCGTATTGCGACAGTGCCCATCAACCCTGTACTCCGGGCCTGCCAATGGGCCAGGTTGGCAAGATAACTGAAATATATCACAGGTGATATCATTTGCTGCTCAATGATTGCGGTATTCTAGTCTGCATCGCCCCCAAGGTAAGGCAGGGTTCCCACTGCTGCGATGTCTGAAACCGGATGTGACTTGCACTGCAGTGCGAATCACATGCGATCTTTGTGCGGTGCGATTTCAGCCATACGGCTAGTATGGCTGAATTTGCATTGCAATCAGAGCAAATTTGTACAGGACCCCCCCCCCCCTTTTTTTTTTTTTTTTTTTTTTTTTTGTTCCGCAGCAGAATCGGATCACATGGGTGTTCACACCATGCAATCCGATTCCTGCTGCGATATGCAAACTGATTTGGGGTTGTCATTAACTTTTAACTGACACTGCCAGCAGTTCGCATAGGGCAGCGTGGCCACAGTAGGATTTGCAGCAGTGGGAACCGGCCCTTATACATAAGACCTGGCCTGTTAGTGGGCCCTGAGGACAAGGTTGATGACCACTGCATTGTGAGATATCATATCTAAATCCCCATTTTTATAAGCAATAGTTTGCTATAGGAAAGGGTTAACAAGTGGCAACCCCTCCTCCGTGTCTCATGTGTTGTGTATATGAAGCTAGTTGGACCTGAGCATTCATTGCCTTATTTCCACCGCATGGTGCAGGTTGGTATCTATGAAGGGCAGAGATACCTGCTAATTTACTAGTTATAATTGTATAATCATTGTGATGTAACCTCTTTGTATTTTTATATTGATTTTGGTGGTTATTTTGGGATCCACCACCTGCATAGGTCACTCGTTTTAAGCGTTGGTGGTTTCCACCCCCTTAAACGTTATATTTTTATTTATGTCTGATGCTATCTATCATAGTAATAGTGTGTGTGTGTGTGTGTGTGTGTGTGTTATATAATTATACTTAAACCCCCTTCCTGCCCAGACCAATTTTCAGCACTGTCGCACTTTGAATGACAATTGTGCGGTCATATAACACTGTAACCAAATTAATTTTTATAATTACCCCCCCCCCCCCCAAATAGAGCTTTCTTTTTGGTGGTTTGTTTTTATTTTTTGTTAATTTTATAATGGGTAATTTTTGTCATTATAAAATCATTGATGTACGCTGATGGGTGGCAGTGATGGGGCACTGATCGGTTACACTGATAGGCAGCACTTCTAGGTGGCACAGATTGTCACCACTTTGAACATCGATAGGTGGCACTTGTGGGCACTTCGACTCTATAAATGAGGTATAATTGTCTCATTTAAGATAAGCTGGTGATCTGGCGCTTTTTTTAAATTTATTTTCTTTCCTCCTCTCGCCGTCGCCAAGCTTTTGTTTTGATCATGTGATCAGCTGTCATTGACCGAAGGGTGAACACATGGTACGAGGCCAGGATCGGGCCCTTAATCAGACTGGTGATCACCGAGTCTCGGTGTTCACATGGAGTGTGCACAGGGGAGGCCTCCTGGGAATTCACAAATAACGCGCTGTGGCTAGGGTTGCCACCTTTTCTTCAAGCCAAACCCGAACACTTCAGCGGGGCTTAGCATTTTTTGTGTAGCATAGACTATGAGATTGTAAAATACCTGGGACACCTCTGTGTGCCCTAGGGAAGTAGTAACGCAGTAACGCAGCAAGCGCAGCGTTGAATTGTGTGTGTAGCCAATTGCAAATAGTGCAGGTGTGTGTAATGTAATGTATAGTGTATATGTAGTGTGTAATGTTTGGTGGGGAGCCTCCCAGTGTAATTTTCCTGTAAGGCATTGGCGGTGCATGATACATGAGCCTAAGTATGTATGCGTATTTTATGGGGGGGGGGGGGGGGAGTGACTCTGGTCACCATAGAGCACCTTCTGCAGAGTGAATGCAAAAAGGTAAGGTGGGGGGGGGGAGCTACTGATATAAGGGGTAACCTCTATATCAGTGCCCCTTTACCTTACTATATTCACTGCCCCTACATCAGTGATCCCCCTCAGTCAGGCCTTGCTACGCTGTCACTGACCACCACTCAGGTCCACCATGCAGGGCTCAGTCAGATGGTCCTCCCTGAGCTCCAGCTTGGTGGCTCTCGTTTCATCCTATATTAGACTAGGAGACTGCGCTTCCATAATACAAGAGATGATCAGAGGCTACAGACATAATACAAGAGATTGTCAGAGACTGCAAACATGCTACAGGAGATGGTAAGAAACTGCATACATCATACAAGAGATGGAGAGTGTGCGGACATGGTACAAAAGATGGTCAGAGACTGCATACATGGTACAGGAGATGGTCAGAGACTGCAGACATGGTACAGGAGATGGTCAGAGACTGCAGACATAGTACAGGAGATGGTCAGAGACTGCAGACATAGTACAGGAGATGGTCAGAGACTGCAGACATAGTACAGGAGATGGTCAGAGACTGCAGACATGGTACAGGAGATGGTCAGAGACTGCAGACATGGTACAGGAGATGGTCAGAGACTGCAGACATGGTACAGGAGATGGTCAGAGACTGCAGACATGATACAGGAGATGGTCAGAGACTGCAGACATGATACAGGAGATGGTCAGAGACTGCAGACATGATACAGGAGATGGTCAGAGACTGCAGACATGATACAGGAGATGGTCAGAGACTGCAGACATGATACAGGAGATGGTCAGAGACTGCAGACATGATACAGGAGATGGTCAGAGACTGCAGACATGATACAGGAGATGGTCAGAGACTGCAGACATGATACAGGAGATGGTCAGAGACTGCAGACATGATACAGGAGATGGTCAGAGACTGCAGACATGATACAGGAGATGGTCAGAGACTGCAGACATGATACAGGAGATGGTCAGAGACTGCAGACATGATACAGGAGATGGTCAGAGACTGCAGACATGATACAGGAGATGGTCAGAGTGTCTGAGCACATGGTACAGGGGATGGTCAGAGACTGCAGATATAGTACAGTAGATGTTAAGAAACTGCATACATGATACAGTAGATGGTCAGAGAGTGTGCGGACAAGGTACAGGAGATGGTCAGAGACTGCAGACACGATACAGGAGATGATCAGAGACTGCAGACATAGTATAGGGAATGGTCAGAGACTGCAGACATAGTATAGGGCAGGGCTCGACAAAACCCGGTCGCCAGGTCGCATTGGCGACTAGAAATAGCGACCTCGCGCCTGGGGCAGCACAGCTGGGGGTATCCTGTGTCTGTGGACCCCCCCAGCGTGATCGCGTCGGGCCGTTCCGCCGGCGGCCGAAAATTTAGGCCGCGGCTTTGAGGCCTTCTGCGGTCCTATGATTCCTTATGGAATCTGGCGCCCTCTTGTGGTCGCCGTTGGTATGACAAACCAGCAATGTTAATGAAGATTCCTCTGCCTGTATTATATTACCTGCCTCTTCTTCCCTTTATTTAGAACCCCCTAAACATTATATATATATTTTTTATTCTAACACCCTAGAGAATAAAATGGTGGTTGTTGCAATACTGTCTGTCACACCGTATTTGTGCAGCGGACTTACAAGCACACTTTTGTTGGGAAAAATAATTTAGTTAATAAAAAAATAAGACAACAGTAAAGTTAGCCCAATTATTTTTTATATTGTGAAAGATAATGTTACGCCGAGTAAATTGATACCCAACATGTCACGCTTCAAAATTGCACCCGCTCATGGAATGGCGACAAACTTTTACCCTTTAAAATCTCCATAGGCGACGTTTAAAAAAATTCTACAGGTTGCACGTTTTGAGTTAGAGGAGGTCTGGGGTAGAATTATTGCTCTCGCTCTACCGATCACGGCGCTACCTCCTATGTGTGGTTCGAACACCGATTTTTTATATGCGGGCAGGACAGGGCGCGTTTAAAAATTATTATTTTTTCTGCTTTATTTTAACTTTTTTTTTTTTCCACTGTTCTTTTAAAAAAAAATGTTGTGTCACTTTTATTCTTATTACAAGGAATGTAAAAATCCCTTGTAATAGAAAAAGCATGACAGGTCCTCTTAAATATGAGATCTGGGGTCAGAGAGACCTCGCATCTCATATTTACACTAAAATGCAATTGAAAAAAAAATTGTCATTTGAAAAAAATAAAATGTCCCTCTAAGAGCTATGGGCAATGACTTGGAGACGGGGGGGGGGGGCGGCGACGGCGCTGCTATCTTCCCCTCACTCGTCTCCATGTCAGGCCAGGGACAGGTCCGGATCGTCGTCACGGACCTGGCTCCTAACTTTTTAAGCTGGCTCCTAGATTCCAAGCAAATTTGTCAACCCCTGTTATAGGGAATGGTCAGAGACTGCAGACATAGTATAGGGAATGGTCAGAGACTGCATACATAATACAGGAGATGGTCAGAGTGTCTGAGCACATGGTACAGGAGATGGTAAGAAACTGCAGATATAGTACAGTAGATGTTAAGAAACTGCATACATGATACAGGAGATGGTTAGAGAGTGTGCGGACATGGTACAGGAGATGGTCAGAGACTGCAGACATAATACTAGGGATGAGCTCAGGCGTGTTTGCATGGAACATGTGCAGAGCCCGCCAGGAAGTCGGTGCAGCACTGCGCTAATCACAGACAGTGAGACATTGCCTGATCTCTGCAGCCGCACTTCGGAACAATGTCTCACTGTCTGTGATTAGCACATTGCTGCACCGACTTCCTGGCGGGCTCTGCACATGTTGCCTGCGCTCATCCCTACATACTACAGGAGAGTCAGAGACTGCATATATAATTGGGCTTAAATTGCACCCGGGTATCACGTGAATCGCACATCGCGTTCCTGTGTTATCAAAGTGTGAACCTGCCCTGGTGCTGGAACCCACACTTTGCTCCACTAACTTGCCTGGGGGGGGGGGGGGGCTAGTATGGGCACCTGGAGCAATTTTCCACATCTCTTGTGGGGTGCCAAGGGTCATCCCCTCTGTGGCAGGAATCCTCTCTTTAATATTGGGAGGGGGATATGTGCTAAGGGGGGTGGATTTCATATCCAAGCCCCCTTGTAGCACAATCACTTAAGTGCCCCCTAGAAGATATCCCCCCCCCCCCAATCACACAAAGTGAACTGCAGGCTAGTTCCCCCCTCACCCTCTTGTTCATGCCCCCCACCTCTGGAAGACTCACTGTGTGGATTAGTTGATGGATGAACTCCAGCAGCGTTGTCGGCAGCGTGGTGAGCCTTCTCCCCCCTCCTCCTCTGTGTACACAGGAAAACACCACAGCAGGAGGAGGAGGGGCGGGTTCAGTTCTCTCCACAGCACTCTCTGCACTAGTCCGTGGAGCGGGGGACAGCAGGGAGACATGTCGAGCCCTGTCAGGAAAAGTGGAGGCAATGGACCACATTGGCGGCATGCGGGAACGAAGATCACCCGCACAAGCTGCAGCAGGCATTCCGTTTCTATAATTTACCGGGGAAGTTAAATAGCAGGCTGCCTGTCACTGTGTAGACAAGGCACGCTGCACAGGGAGCCACCAGCGGGTCTGAATAATGTGCCCGGGTCATAGGCGGCCAGAAACCCGGACAAATGTTTCAAAACCTGTACTGTCCGGGTGAATCCCGGACAGGTGGCAACCCTAGCTGTGGCCATCATTCGGCTATAGCGCGGATGTCAGGTGGTTAATCATTCCCCCCCCCCCCCCCCCCGACTAATTTTGATTAATTATAACGCAAATACAGATCGATTACTTTTAGCTGATCTCTTTGCATTGCAACTCTGCATTAGTCAGTGGTAAATGTGGTATACACTATATACAATCACCCGACACTAGTTCGTTTCCACAATCCATGACTTAACTTCACAGTTCACACAAATACGTTTTAAATTCAAACTGTAGCACTGACGTAAGTACATTTTTTATTTTTTCTACAGTAGCGTGTAATCCTTCCACCTCGGGTCTAACTGATCACTCTCACCTTATGGCATGGACCCCTGTGCAAACAGGTGGTTATGCAAGCGGGTATCAGGGTTAACACAGACCATAAACTTCTCTCACGTCTCCTTAGCTCTCAGCAAGGATGCCAGGTCATGGGTAGAAAGAAGGAAAAAATCTAAGTGCACACCGCTTAAGTATAAGATTAAATTTTTGTGTTCAAACACAAACTACTCGCATAAAGAGGATAAAAACATGGCATGTAAAGCCGACAATCGTGTTAGTTCCGTAGTGCAGCAGCGGGTGACGCCATGCGTAGCTCCTCCCCCCCGTATGCATTGCGCTCAATCAGAACTTCAAATTCAACAGACACCCCCCCCCCTCGTTAGCTGTATCCAGTGAGCTGTAATTGTTTAGTTGGGCCTGATCTGTGTTTTCTGCTGCTACCAGTCTGCTGGATGGTTCCCTCTGTATCCAGGCAACATAAGAAGCTTCTGGATGATAGGTGTGAAGCTATGCAGATGGAAACCTAAATATTAATACAGCCCCAGCCTATCCCAAAGAGGCAGGTTCTGAAAGCATGTTGGAAGACTATTTCTTCTGGGAGCACATATAGATCTGGGTCTTGTCCCAGAGTGGGGGGGGAGTCCAGCAAGAGGGGGGTCACTCTGTCCTCTCAGGCACACGCTGCCATGTGGAGGCCTCAGGGGGGTAACCTGAGGGCAGAACGCTAAGATCCAGGTGCTGGAAAGAAACTGAGGGGAGCTGTTTGCCATAGATTTGTCTGGTATCACTAGAGAGCATCAATTGGAAGGGGGCTCCATCTGTCCTTTAAGCCTTGCGTACAGACCATGAAAGATCTTGGGGACCTTGTGCTCTAGTTAGTCAGCTGTAGGGATGAGCTTCGTGTTCGAGTCAAACATACATTTGACTCGAACATCGGCTGTTCGGCGAATTCCGAACGTTATGGGCCGTTCGCGCCAAATTCGTGTGGCGCTCACAGCCCACAATGCACTGCGATGGCACAGTGCATTGCTGGCTCATGATTGGCCAAGCATGCACTGTGACCCCACATGCTTGGCCAATCACAGCACCGGCAGCGAGGAGAGCCATGATTGGCCACAGGCTGCCTGTGGCCAATCATAGTTCAGGCTGTGTAGTACACGCCCCACACTATATAAGGCCGCCAGCGCGGCGGCCTTGTGTAGTGTGTTGGCGTCTGTAGCAGTTAGTGGGTGTTCTGTGTACCTTCAACACAGTATACACCGATCGTTATCGGCCGATTTTTCGTTCTTGCTCTTCTGTAGTGGTTGTTGTCTGCGTGCTCGGAACCCAGTATACACCGCTATATCCACCTATATAGCTAACTATCTTGCTCGTTTTAAATAGAGCTTGCAGTCAGTTGTAGGAGATTGAGCTACACTTTAAAAATGTACCAGTTGAAAATTACAAACAGATTCAACTTAACACAACAAACCTACACAGTCCCTGTTTTGTTTGCACCACCTGTATACTGCTGTTCTGAGTATATAGGGCCTAGGGGCCACACGCATTTCCTTTTTTTAATATGGGTACAGGGTTCCCCTTAATATGCGTACAAGACCCAAAGGGGCTGGTAATGGGCAGGGAGGGCTACCCATGCCATTTTTCTCAATGATTTTCAACCATATTGCAGGAACCAGATATAACATTAAAACCGCAAGCAGTTTTAAATGACGTTATTTCCGTTAAATGTCATTTTGTGCAGGGACTGTTCTAAACACGGGAAACACGTGGCACTTCACAGGCATACTACAGACACCATATTTAAAGGAATATTTCACTTTTGTTTTTTTTTTCACTTTAATCGTCATTAAAATCAGTGCTCCCGCCAAAACGGCCATTTTTAAAACTTTTGTTGCATTGACCCATGTCCCCTGGGGCAGGAGCCAGGTCCCCAAACCCTTTTTAGGACAGTATCTTGCATATTAGTCGTTAAAATTAGCACTTTTAATTTCGAACGTTCGAGTCCCATAGACTTCAATGGGGTTCTAACGTTCGTACGAATTTGGGGTCTGTTCGAAAGTTCTGGTGCGAACTGAACCGGGGGGTGTTCGGCTCATCCCTAGTCAGCTGTTGGCCTAATAAAGGGGACACTGGCTGGTGTCTTGAAAAGCTCTGTCCAGACACTTTTCTACCTAAAGGGACTTTGCTCTTACGGCTCTACTACTGTACTGCTAAAGCTGAAGTCTGTTTTGTTACAAAGAAAATGAAATTAGGGGGAAAACACTGCGCTAAAATTAAACATGTATAACAAAATGGCCTCAACAGCCAGGAAATAGCAGCTAACACCAAAAACAAACAAAGTTCAGCATGCAAATAGAAAAAATATGTGTAGCGCTTGAAAGTGTAATTAACATGGATTACGAAATAATCATATATCAAAGATCATATAGTGAATAATATAAGAAAAAAGTCCATAAAGTGAGAACCAATTTCACAATAAAGCTGGTATGGAGATGGCTAGACCGTCATGGGCAAAGACAGTTCATTGAACAGATGTATTCATGTAAGCCAGCTTGTCTGTAAACATCAAAAGAGGTAGATAAATACTTCTTACCGGCTGTGTTGGACTCACAAAGTCATATGACAGTTGAGTCTGAAAAGGCTTGAGGTCTCACTCTGGGACCAAGAGGTATGTGAAGGGAGGTCCAGTAAGCTGGTGGAGGGACTTCAAACGGCTGTATACTCGATGGTGTGTTTCACGAATGGAGCATCCAGGTAGTCCAAAGACCAGCTCAGACACGGCCCGTTATACCGATAATCCAATCACCCCAAGTGGGGAGGGAAAAGTTTGGGGGTTAAGCCACACAGAGAAGAAAAAAGAAGAAAAAGCTCCACATGGTGCGGGTCAGGCGGTATAAAATGCGAATTTATTAAAGTCAAAAAGTAATTAATGACTTCGGTGATCACAAAAATAGAATAAAAAAGGGGGGTTTAAAAAGCAATGTGGGGTACCAACAGCTAGCCCAACGCGTTTCGACTTAAAAGTCTTCGACAGGGGCATGTTGGGACCCACCACATTGCTAACAAATATATAAGGAGTCAGAGACAGTTCCGCCTACAAAGGGGCGGAGACTCCTGTCACGGACCGCCTTTTCCAATTACAATGAACAATAAGATCGGGTCAAGATAAATATGTTCAATCGCACTAAACGAATACACATGTCATCTAATGTAACTTTTCAAATTACACAGGCAGTTAGTTCAGATTTGATAATAGTAAGGAATAAATCAAATAATCTATGCACTCAGTAGGCCAGTTACATACATTGATCAGGGCCTCTTCCAAAGAAGTCTAATATAGCCACAGGGTATACAATCCAAATACAAAGATGTCAGACATAAAACATTACCTCAGTGTAGGTGTATGTTATACCATCGCCTGGGGGGACTGCTTCATGTTTATGTTATGTCACAAATGTAGCTACAAGACTCAAAGAAGTGGTATCTCACGGTGGCCAGTCGTTATGTAAGTTAGATGTTTCTGGCTTGTTTGTCGGCAATCTACAGCCGAGAATTGTATAATCGTAACCATAGTAACCGGTATTGTGTGCTATTCCATAGGCCAGGGATTCCGATCAGGTGATCGGAAGCGTCATGGCGTATAGTGTAGCGGGGAAGTCTCCACCAATCGCTCGGTGTACAAGTCACATGATAGAATATGGGAGTAACTATGGAAGCTGGCCGTCCGCAAAATAGGGGCGTGTACATGTAAACGTCAGCTGGTACGGCGTTATGCAGGCATGTAGGAGCGGGGAGGGGCAACCAAAATTGGCGCCATTTGCCCGTGGTGTACGTCACACGCCGCAGGGCGTGGCAAACGGCACCGGAACGAATCAAAGCGATCGAATATATGACGATATTACGCATGCGTCATGGCTTGTGACGTAGCTACGTCACGTTATGCGCCATGATATGCAGAGAGCCTACTGCGCTTGGGCCAAGCGAAAAGATATGTAAACAAAAACTATGTTACGTTGGGCCGAACAAAATAACAGGTCAGATGTCACAATGTGCCCATGGCAACCAGGAAGCATCCTGCATTTTGAAAAACGGAATGTGATGAAGTGAAAAAACGAACGAAAAAAAGGCACACACATCACACCAGAGTTGGCATGAGAAACTAATGGTGGATGGATATAAAAATATGATAATTTAAAAATATTGTGGGTCAAACATTATAGGTTAGAGATGTACGCCACGTAGTAAGGCAGACTCTAGGTCATATAAGTCCCATGGGTAAATTTGAAATTACCAGATATGAATATATGTTTCACAGAAAAAATATATATCCCAAATCGCATAGGGTTAGAAAATGCAATATAATCCCAAGTAATTGTGATAGAACATGGGCAGGGAATGAAAACATGTAAAAAGGATAGGTGAATCAAAAGAGATTCAATTATATCAATAGAATTAAATGACGTGCAGAAAAACACAGACCAACAATTATGGAATGTGTATCATGAAGGTGAAATATTGTATGGATTAATATGTGGACATACTAAAAATCCATAGGGAAATGAAATCATAAGGAATGAGCAAAAATGGGTGTAGAAATTAAGTATGTGACTGAATTAAGCCTGATTAATGAAGCTATTAATGTCCCAATCTGTATTCATGCCAAAGGGGGAGTAGCACCTAAGTTCATGAATCCAAAATGTCTCAAGGCGCGACACCCCCCTCAGGCATGAATCTCCCCTCCAGCTTGGGACAAATTTGTCAATAACTTGAAAACGTGTACCCGTAGGGTCTCTATTATGTTTCTCGAGATAATGTCTCGGGACCGTGTGCTTGTCGCAACCTTTTTTAATTTTACTGAGGTGCTCGTTGACTCTAATAGAAAAATTACGAATGGTGCGACCAACATATTGTTGGTTGCAGGGACACGTGATCAAGTAAACAATATACCTGGTAGTGCAGGTAGTGAAGTGTTTCATAAGGTACCTACGTGAAGTGGCTGTGGATGTAAAGGAATCACTTTTCCTCTTACCCAACGTGTTATGTATGCAAACGTTGCATTTTTTACAGGGAAAATATCCCTTGCTCTGCGGGAAAAATTGTATCGGTTTGGGAATATCTATTACGTTAGGGGAGATGTCGTTTTGTATCGATCGAGCTCCTCTGTAAATAGTTCCAGCTTTCTCTGGAATTATTCCCCCTAGGACTCTGTCACTCCTTAATACCTTCCAATGCCTATTAATAATTCTCTTTATATCATTATGTTGTGTAGAGAAAGTTGTAAAAAACGACCATTTGAATTTATCGTTTGTTCCTGTTTTGGCTTTCTTTTGTGTAAGGGAGGCCCTATCAGTGTGTAAGGCTGCCTTGATATCAGCATCAAGGGCACATGGGTCATAGCCTTTATCCAGAAATCTCTTACGGATGGTATAAGATTGTGAGATAAAGTCGCTAGTATTCGTGCAGTTACGCCTGAGCCTGAGGAATTGGCCACGTGGGATGGAACTAAGCCATTGACGGTGGTGGCAACTATCAACAGGGATATATCCGTTCCGATCCGTTGGTTTGAAAAAGGTTCTCAGGACCAGGCGTTTCTGCACTACTGTAACCTCTAGATCTAAGAAATGAATGCTAGTTGTACTGGCCTCAAAGGTCAGCTGAATGCCACGATCATTCCTGTTGAGGGTTGCCATGAAGGTATCTAGGGATGAACGACTGCCTTTCCACAGGAGGAGGATGTCGTCTATATACCTAGCCCAAAGAACCAATTCTGGCTTATCAAGGGCATAGACGACATCCTCCTCCCACTGGGCCATGAATAGAGGTTACAGTAGTGCAGAAACGCCTGGTCCTGAGAACCTTTTTCAAACCAACGGATCGGAACGGATATATCCCTGTTGATAGTTGCCACCACCGTCAATGGCTTAGTTCCATCCCACGTGGCCAATTCCTCAGGCTCAGGCGTAACTGCACGAATACTAGCGACTTTATCTCACAATCTTATACCATCCGTAAGAGATTTCTGGATAAAGGCTATGACCCATGTGCCCTTGATGCTGATATCAAGGCAGCCTTACACACTGATAGGGCCTCCCTTACACAAAAGAAAGCCAAAACAGGAACAAACGATAAATTCAAATGGTCGTTTTTTACAACTTTCTCTACACAACATAATGATATAAAGAGAATTATTAATAGGCATTGGAAGGTATTAAGGAGTGACAGAGTCCTAGGGGGAATAATTCCAGAGAAAGCTGGAACTATTTACAGAGGAGCTCGATCGATACAAAACGACATCTCCCCTAACGTAATAGATATTCCCAAACCGATACAATTTTTCCCGCAGAGCAAGGGATATTTTCCCTGTAAAAAATGCAACGTTTGCATACATAACACGTTGGGTAAGAGGAAAAGTGATTCCTTTACATCCACAGCCACTTCACGTAGGTACCTTATGAAACACTTCACTACCTGCACTACCAGGTATATTGTTTACTTGATCACGTGTCCCTGCAACCAACAATATGTTGGTCGCACCATTCGTAATTTTTCTATTAGAGTCAACGAGCACCTCAGTAAAATTAAAAAAGGTTGCGACAAGCACACGGTCCCGAGACATTATCTCGAGAAACATAATAGAGACCCTACGGGTACACGTTTTCAAGTTATTGACAAATTTGTCCCAAGCTGGAGGGGAGATTCATGCCTGAGGGGGGTGTCGCGCCTTGAGACATTTTGGATTCATGAACTTAGGTGCTACTCCCCCTTTGGCATGAATACAGATTGGGACATTAATAGCTTCATTAATCAGGCTTAATTCAGTCACATACTTAATTTCTACACCCATTTTTGCTCATTCCTTATGATTTCATTTCCCTATGGATTTTTAGTATGTCCACATATTAATCCATACAATATTTCACCTTCATGATACACATTCCATAATTGTTGGTCTGTGTTTTTCTGCACGTCATTTAATTCTATTGATATAATTGAATCTCTTTTGATTCACCTATCCTTTTTACATGTTTTCATTCCCTGCCCATGTTCTATCACAATTACTTGGGATTATATTGCATTTTCTAACCCTATGCGATTTGGGATATATATTTTTTCTGTGAAACATATATTCATATCTGGTAATTTCAAATTTACCCATGGGACTTATATGACCTAGAGTCTGCCTTACTACGTGGCGTACATCTCTAACCTATAATGTTTGACCCACAATATTTTTAAATTATCATATTTTTATATCCATCCACCATTAGTTTCTCATGCCAACTCTGGTGTGATGTGTGTGCCTTTTTTTCGTTCGTTTTTTCACTTCATCACATTCCGTTTTTCAAAATGCAGGATGCTTCCTGGTTGCCATGGGCACATTGTGACATCTGACCTGTTATTTTGTTCGGCCCAACGTAACATAGTTTTTGTTTACATATCTTTTCGCTTGGCCCAAGCGCAGTAGGCTCTCTGCATATCATGGCGCATAACGTGACGTAGCTACGTCACAAGCCATGACGCATGCGTAATATCGTCATATATTCGATCGCTTTGATTCGTTCCGGTGCCGTTTGCCACGCCCTGCGGCGTGTGACGTACACCACGGGCAAATGGCGCCAATTTTGGTTGCCCCTCCCCGCTCCTACATGCCTGCATAACGCCGTACCAGCTGACGTTTACATGTACACGCCCCTATTTTGCGGACGGCCAGCTTCCATAGTTACTCCCATATTCTATCATGTGACTTGTACACCGAGCGATTGGTGGAGACTTCCCCGCTACACTATACGCCATGACGCTTCCGATCACCTGATCGGAATCCCTGGCCTATGGAATAGCACACAATACCGGTTACTATGGTTACGATTATACAATTCTCGGCTGTAGATTGCCGACAAACAAGCCAGAAACATCTAACTTACATAACGACTGGCCACCGTGAGATACCACTTCTTTGAGTCTTGTAGCTACATTTGTGACATAACATAAACATGAAGCAGTCCCCCCAGGCGATGGTATAACATACACCTACACTGAGGTAATGTTTTATGTCTGACATCTTTGTATTTGGATTGTATACCCTGTGGCTATATTAGACTTCTTTGGAAGAGGCCCTGATCAATGTATGTAACTGGCCTACTGAGTGCATAGATTATTTGATTTATTCCTTACTATTATCAAATCTGAACTAACTGCCTGTGTAATTTGAAAAGTTACATTAGATGACATGTGTATTCGTTTAGTGCGATTGAACATATTTATCTTGACCCGATCTTATTGTTCATTGTAATTGGAAAAGGCGGTCCGTGACAGGAGTCTCCGCCCCTTTGTAGGCGGAACTGTCTCTGACTCCTTATATATTTGTTAGCAATGTGGTGGGTCCCAACATGCCCCTGTCGAAGACTTTTAAGTCGAAACGCGTTGGGCTAGCTGTTGGTACCCCACATTGCTTTTTAAACCCCCCTTTTTTATTCTATTTTTGTGATCACCGAAGTCATTAATTACTTTTTGACTTTAATAAATTCGCATTTTATACCGCCTGACCCGCACCATGTGGAGCTTTTTCTTCTTTTTTCTTCTCTGTGTGGCTTAACCCCCAAACTTTTCCCTCCCCACTTGGGGTGATTGGATTATCGGTATAACGGGCCGTGTCTGAGCTGGTCTTTGGACTACCTGGATGCTCCATTCGTGAAACACACCATCGAGTATACAGCCGTTTGAAGTCCCTCCACCAGCTTACTGGACCTCCCTTCACATACCTCTTGGTCCCAGAGTGAGACCTCAAGCCTTTTCAGACTCAACTGTCATATGACTTTGTGAGTCCAACACAGCCGGTAAGAAGTATTTATCTACCTCTTTTGATGTTTACAGACAAGCTGGCTTACATGAATACATCTGTTCAATGAACTGTCTTTGCCCATGACGGTCTAGCCATCTCCATACCAGCTTTATTGTGAAATTGGTTCTCACTTTATGGACTTTTTTCTTATATTATTCACTATATGATCTTTGATATATGATTATTTCGTAATCCATGTTAATTACACTTTCAAGCGCTACACATATTTTTTCTATTTGTTTTGTTACAAGCCCGGACTTTATCATGGCTTGTCCTGATGGGGAAAACCAAGTCCTCCTCAGTTGTAGATGGTTTGTATCTTTGGAGTACTCCAAAAATACAAACAACACAAACAAAAAAACTCAATAGCGCCTAGACTGGTCTCTGTCGAACGAGTGTGAGCCTGTTGTGTGCCTGGCTACGGGGCTGAAGTTGGGAAGACCTGGGCAATAATTTCTGATAGTAGCCAATGGACTGCGAACTTTTGTTGGCTTCAGGAGACTTTCCAGAATAGCATGCTCTGAATTAAGTATAGAACTAAGCTGGAACAGTTGGCCAACCAATCCCAGGGCAAGCCAACAGTCCATGAATAAATGGTAAAAAAAAAATGTAATTGGTTGGCCAACAGTTCCAGTTTAGTACCATTTCTTCTCTTACTATTCGGGAAAGAGTCTACTGAAGGAGTAGTATAGTTGTACACGAAACTGGTATATCGGGTGAATACACTTGTAAGGGCTGTAGATGCCTTGGGTAAACCTGGCAAATTTTAAGTAGTGTCAACTTTCATTGGCTGGTGGAAGAATATGAAATTGTATTTGTTGGCCAACAGTTGCAGTTTAGTTCCATTTCCTAATTCAGACCACCCTGCTATTCAGGAACGAGTCTACTGAAGGCATAGTTTATACACTAAACTTGTTTATCGGGTAGATGCCTTTTGAATGAGCTTGACAGATATCTAATTGCATCTGATGCGGAGAGGAGCATTGCTTTGTGCTGTAACCTGTGATATCCTTCTCTTTATCAAAGGTCACATCGCTGACGCCTACATCCCTTCCTACAACAGTTCATAGCTGGCTTTCAGGACCTCCCCAAAGAAGATGTTGTGTGGCAACCTTCTCGGGCTCATCTGCTCCTTTATAAGCTTCATTCTGAATATTGTAGCCCTCGTTGGTACCTATTGGCTGAGGGATAATGGGCCAGAACTCCTCCATGAAGGCATTTGGCAACGATGTACCAATAACACATGCCTTAAAATCAATGGGAAAGGTAAGATGTGTGTTTAGGTCTATCCACTATACATCACCATCTTAAATAAATAAATAAAATTGCAGGTTGAAAGTACTAACAATCAAGAATTTTAACAGCTTACTTGCAGTATTTTCTTTTCCATAATTTTTATTCACTTGCAATGTGTTTTTTTGTGTCATATTAACTCCATTTCCCCTTCACTGAAATTTTGTGTTTTCCCTTGCAGCGTACATTGATGCCACCCGCACCTTTATCCTCTTGTCCAGCATTGTGCTCCAGTTTGCGATTGTGTCTTCCTGCCTTACATTTTACAATTGTAACATGGGACGCTTCACAGCCTCCTTTGTAGCAAGTATTCTGAACCTTCTATCAGGTAAGAGCCCGCCCCTGAGGAACAGCAAGATTAGAAAAGTAGACATGGTTATAGGGAAGAGCAGGACAGAGCGTCACTATGGGAGCTGTGACCCCCCCCCCCCCTTTCTGTAAGTGCAACCCAGATTTTTGGGGTACTGAAACCTAATAATAAAGATTAAAATGTTACTTTCCAAAATAATTCATACATGTCCACTACTTGATGACTCTGTAATTTTTTATTTTTCATCAAATTGTTTCCTAATGTGTTTTCTGCCTCCTTGTAACAGCCATGCGCTCAGGACACTCTTCTTTTCCATCTATGCACATAACACATCCCATAGTCCCTAGTAGACGTGTGCGCTGCAAAAAATAATTTTTTTTTTATTTCGAAGAGGGGGGAGGGAAGCGACAAAATGTGAATTCATTACTTTCGTTTAGATGCGGTATTCGTTACGTTCACTAACAGCCAGGTTTTAAAGAAAGTTCCAATGACTATTATAGTTTTTATTATTAACCAATATGTTGGTGTCTTAATACTACTTTTTTTTTTTTTATTTCTTTTTTTTTATTCTTATCTGAATTTCATTCGGGGGGGGGATTTTTTTAAAGAAAATTTCGAAAAAATTAAACGGACTTTCCTTAATTTGGATGTTTCCGAATGTGCAGAATTTTGATGAATAGTCGAGTTTGGCACTAAACTAATTGCCCATGTCTAGTCCCTAGTCCAGTGATGGCGAACCTTGGCACTGCAGATGTTTTGGAACTACATTTCCCATGGTGCTCATGCACTCTGCAGTGTAGGTGAGCATCATGGAAAATGTAGTTCCAAAACATCTGGAGTGCCAAGGTTCGCCATCACTGTCCTAGTCTATCTTGGGATTATAAGATGGTAGCTATGTTACTTTTATACAGTGGGACCATGGAGAACAAATGTAGCAACCCTCTAATGGGGAGAATATATATTTATTATAGGCTGAGAGCAATAGAAAGGGATATTGCCTATCTTAACCACTTAGCGACCTCCCCCACACATATACTGCAGCAGGGTGGCTGCTCTGTGCCAGATGACTTATTGGTACGTGATTGGACAAAGCAGGAGCCATTCCACCAAGACCTGTCAATTTTTTTTTCCGACAGTCCTGCCTATGTAAACAAGGCAAATCTTTGGGAAGGTTGAGATCTTGTGCTTCTGCTAAGCAGGAACACAGATCTCTGCCTTCTTACAATAAATGTACTCCCTAGGAACACATTTAACCCTTTGATCACCTTGATGTTAACCCCTCTCCTGCCAGTGTCATTAGTATAGTGCATATTTTTAGCACTAATCACTGAATTGGTGTCAATGGTTCCCAAATAAATGTCAAAAGTGTCAGTTGGTGTCTGATTTGTCCGCCACAATGTTGCAGTCCAATGTAGTTTGTTTTTAGATGTTATAGCGGAAAGTAAAATTTTGTGTGTTGGGGGGTGTGTGTATGTTTGCAAAGGATGGCAAACATACCGTGCACGCTTGTGAAATGGCGCCAAACTTTGTCAATCTCCATAGGTGAAGCTTTAGAAGCCTTTATTGGTCACCAGTTTAAAGTTACACAGGTGGTCTGGTGCTAGAATTATTGCTCTTACTTTGCATCGATATATTACATGTGTGGGGTGTGTGAACGGCATTTACATATGCATATGGGACCAAAGTGTGCATTCACCTTTGCTGGTGGGATGGGGGCACTATAAAAATACTATATTTTTTTTTGTACACTGACAGATGTTGATGAGACAGTGGGGATGTCTGCAATGTGTGATCTCTAACTGAACACTAAAATTTTCTGCAAAGTTTATGGTGAAAAGAACACAAATTGATGTATATAGGAAAGTTCGTTTTAGATATACCATAGTTTTTGAACTCTAGCTATACTGATGTACTGACGGCCTCAATGAGCTAATTTCTAGAGGGCCAAAAATGGCAAGAAAGTACAAATATCCCCAAAAGTTTTATTTATTTTCATATTCTGATTGCTTATAACAGTAAATTTTATTGGTATAGGCAACCATGTTTGGTGAAATGGTACAGATGGACTGTGATTGGTCACACAGACAGTGCCAATCACAGCTAGCAAAACAATTCTATACAAAGGATGGCATGAAAAGGAAGCCAGTCACTGTTTACAACTGTCATGCAATCAGTCTGACGGACACAGCCGGCAACAGATCATGCCGCTGCATGGCCCCAGCGAGAGGCGCGATCTGGAAAAAACGGCATGACGTCCTCCCAGAACAACAAGGCTCCCATCTGTCATTGACCTATAACCCTGGTGGGAACATTTTAAGCAGGGGTAGAAGGATGCCATTAGGACTGGGATCTCCCTCTAGTGGTGAATCTACATATCATATAAAAAAAAAAAATGTATTTTATTTTCCCCCAGGGATCTTCCTTTTTATTGCATTGGCGGTGTACACATGGGAAGAGCATCTTGACCACCTGAACATCCCAAGCAGTTCCGATCGCTATGGTTGGGCATATTTCCTCTGCTGGACCTCGGTTGGGTTCTCGTGTTTTGCAGGTTGGTTGTTGGCAGTGTCTCTGATTTAATCTATGGGGGGGGGGGGGGGGAAATGAAAGTTTCCTTAACCAATATTGGTGTTTGAACTCGTCTGCACATCAGTGTAGCGCACATCATGCTTCCAGACCAGGACTAAAAATAAGGAAGGCACTGAGGGTTTTGGTAGATGGTCATTCTGCTTTCTGTGGTTTCCTGTCTGAATGCACACAAGAAGGGGAGGCATTGCTTATTTGAATATACTTTAAGCCATAATCGCAGTGCAGATCACTGATGGCTGCTGGCACCTACCCCCCAAACCCCCCCCCCCCCAGACTTCAATTTAATGATGGTGAATTTTAATACATCTTGAACACTAAAATACATTTAACAAAACTGGACAATATCCCAAAAAATGTTGACGGACTCAACCGGGACAGAGGTTTTTGGAGGGGACTGAATGCTAGCCTCTTGTTACTGAATACTGACTATGGGCTCTGGCATTTGAGGGAGCTACAAGCTTCTAGGAAGATGTTATGTAATGCGAAAGGACATTATTAAGGTGGACAGATGTACAGTATGTGAAAGGAAAGCTGATTGATAAGACCACCTGGAAAGCCTGGGGTCTTTCACCCAATAGTTTATTGTGCTCATTAACACACCCTTTTGGTAGAAGGCAAACTATTGGGGGGTGTGTGTGTGTGTGTGTGTGTGTGTGTGTGTTGTACATTGTGGTTTAGGAGATGGCAAGTCTACCCTGAAAGGTCACACCTGAGTCACCAAGTGTAGGTAAATGATTAGTAAACTAGCTCATGTTAAGTTTCTGGTTACAGTTTGTATTGTCATCCTGCTTTATATATTTGTGTCGTCTCAAATAAAAAGTCCATGGTCAGTGTAATGAAACATCCCACGCTCCACTTGAGTGCTTTCGTCATATACCGCTTCCTCCCAGTCCGAATATAGATATCGGATATTTTAACCACAAACAAGGCAATACTCGTTTGGTTGCTCAACATGAACTATTTTATTTGAGCTGACAAATATATATACAGCAGGATAATACAAAACTGTAACCAGAAACTTCATTTAACATGAGCTAGCTTACTAAGCATTTACCCAGACTTGGTGACTCAGAGATATGACCTTTCAGGGTAGACTTGTTGTCTCCTAAATCACAACTTGCAATACACATAAGGGAAAAATGAGCACAATAAACTATTGGGTGAAAGACCTAAGCTTTCCAGATCTCGTTAATGAGCATTCCTTTCACATCCGTCCACTGAGTCCCAAGCTGGGGGAGACCATCATGGCCTCCTTAATATTCTGTTAAGTAATGCAAAAGGACATCTTCCAAAATGCTTGTCGTTCCCTCAAATGCCAGGGCCCATAGTCATACGCAAGAGGCTAGAATTCAGTCCCCTCCAAAAGCCTCTGTCACGGGTGAGTCTAGCACGTGTGTGGTGGGTTGTATTTTGGGTGGATTTAAATTTGTTTTGTTTTTGTTTTTTGTTTTGTTAAATCTCTTCAGACATTGCACATCTAATACAACCCCTTTTTTTTTTTTTTTTTTTTTTTTTTTTTTTTTTCTTCCCCCCCCCCCCCCCCCCCCCCCTCTGCGCAGCAATTTCGCACTACCATGCGCACAGATCAATACCACAGACTAGCTATGAATCTATGCAAGAAGGGGAAGAAGGCGACAACCTCAATGACCAGAGCTAACTTTGGGAACTTTACTTTGCAGCATCTACAATATTTGGAGGGAGAGGGATGTTTGTCACCTCCTACTGCCTGCTTTGTATAACAAAAATGGTCTCTTATCTAGTATAAATTATTAGGGTATCAAACACCCCAATATATTTAATGTACTGCATCTTAACAGTCCTTGGATGAAGTAGCTGCATTTGTTTTTCTTTTTTCTTTTTTTCAGGTTAAGGCATTTTACTGTACTTTCTGAAAATGTCCTTAAGGGGACACGGAGCAAAAAAATTTAACTGATGGGGTCTTCACCACTACTCCTATCGCAAAAAAAAAAAGATTTGGGGTAAATTTTGCCCTCTGTAAGCCCCCGTTTACACCTGAGTGACTTAAGATACATTGCTTACCTCCCTGAAGTGCAATCTCTGTTTTTGGATAACTTAAGTGACAGGCGGTGAGACAGGTCCTGCTACCTTCCTGTTATCGCCAATGATCACTAAGTGACAGAAATGAAGCACAATCCCCTAATACTATAAAAATGCTCCCTCACGGCGATGGTAGGACAGCGCCCTTACCATAGCAAGTTCCGGTTGGTGCAGCACGCCTGTTTAGGGAATTGTGCCTTATACAAGACCTGCATTATGTTGTACTGTTTTAAGAGCCTCAATGCTTGAAGGTGATTGTTGTAACTGCTTTAAATAAACAAAATGCTAAAAGCAAGAAATTGTCTCCTGTTCCTTTTAAAGCCACGGCCATGTGGTAAGTGCCTCCCACCATCTCTGCTTGATTTAAAAAAAAAAAAAAAACATCAAGCAGGGATGTGTGCCCTAAATCTTCCCGTCACATAGGGAATATGACGGGAAGAGCTAGGGCACACAGGGTGAGGTGAGTTTAATGCCCAAATCTCCTGGTTGAGAGATCTCCTTGCCAAGAAGCTGTAAGCCCACCAACTTTTAACAACCAAAGTATCACGTTTGGTAAAGACACCTCTGTACTGCTCACTGTTCTTGCTGGAGAGAAAACTGTACCTGAGGATCTGTAGTGCAAGGATCTCCCTGCTTCATTCGTTCTGTGGATTTGTGCTTCCTTTGCCTCTCCTGCTGCTTCTTCATTATTACCCCATCGGTGATCGGGGGGCAGCTCTGACATGATAAAGCAAAGTCCTGCCTTTACCAAGGTGGCCATCTCCACACAGGCATAGTTGCCAACTGTCCCGAATTTCCCGGGATTAAGACCCTTGTCCCGAGTTAATTATGTCCCGGGAAATTTGGTTTGTCCTGTTATTTCGCCGCCGGCCATTATTTTAAAGAAGACCCTGGTCTACAATAGAGATGCTGCGGCGCCGCCCACCCCCGCTGTCAGTGTCTGTGGTGTATGGAAAGGGGCAGAAGGTGGGCGGTGCTGCAGTTCAATCTTTCCGCGCTGCAACAACGGCGTCTGGATGTCGGAGGGGCACCAGATGTTAGGAGGACTGATGGGGACACCAGATGTAAGGAGGGGTCCACTGATGGAGACACAGATGTGAGGAAGGCTGCTCTCATGGCAGGCAACGTGGCTAGTGACGCGCTCATGGCTCCCACTGATTCTGCATTATGGGGAGTTGAATAATTTCCTTTTGTATTACAATGTAATAATAATGCGCTTCATTCATCCTGATGCCATAACAATCATGGCGCCGGGACGATTGAAGCGCTAACACCAGGTATTTGGAGTATTTTAATCTGCTGATTTGTCAAACTGGAAAACACACATTGCTATTGTGGTGTATTATCTGGGGCTGCTGTCCCTCCATTTCCCTCTCCATCCCGCATTCATCTCATACTCTAACCACCCCCTTTGAGCCACGCCCATGTAAGGCACATCCACTAGTTTACGTAAACCACGCTCATATTTCGCCGATGCGCACGCCACATTTTCACAATTTCCTATGTCGCGCCTATAACCGCATGTCCCGCCCCCTAATTATAAGCAAACTCCGCCTACAGCCAAAAAACGGTCCCAGAATTATTTATTATTATAAATGTTTTTTTTTTTTTTTTTTTTTTTTACAATGTTGGCAACTATGCACAGGTGCAGGGAAAACTAGTAATGGTGCGGGGAGGAAGATCAGCTGCAGGGGACCTACAGGCAATATGGGTGACTTTCGCCTTTTGCCTGCCAGATTTCCACAGGTTAGGTCCTCTTTAAATATCAGTCAGCAACATGACCAATTTTTTTGGTCACATACCCAGGGAATGCCTCTTCAGGCCAGGTTCACATGTGTGGCTACAGTTTCCAGCCTGGGGTTCAGTGCATGTTTGTGTTCATTCAATCAATCAGAAGATTGTACCCACTTGTGTCCAAATTTTAGAAGATTATAAAGTATCTAGAGGAGCTGAATGACCACATCAAGGGATTGTTCAGGATCTCATACGTTTTGTTTAAACTATTGCACAAAACACTTGGCTTTGGGGTTTCCACCATGACCAGACTTCTATCTATTTTTACGATCTTCCCACTTCTCCTACAGCTTCCTCACTCATCTATCCCACAAGAACTTTATCCCTATCACTATACACCTTCTCCCAATTCATCCCACTAGAACTCCATCTACTATCCCAATACCACCCCCCCCCCCCCCCATATCCATTAGACCTTATCCCTAGCCTAATACCCCTACTTCATATGCATCCCACTAGAGTTTCATCTTCTATCCCAATGGCTCTCCTGCTCAACCAGGGCCGTCTTTAAGGCAGGGCAAAAGGGGCAGCTGCCCTGGGCCCTGTCATTGTTGTGGGGCCCAAAGCAGCTGCCTCATACTTGCCAACTATCCCAGTTTAAATGTCCTTGTCCCTTGAAGTTTTAGCCCTGTTGTTGTGTACAGATCACTCACCTGCAGACCCTATGTTTACATGTAAATAACTAGCATTCATATGTAAATAGCAGCGGCCTTACTAAGCAAATAGCTGTGACCATCTGCATTGATATTAAATAAAGGTGGCATTCGTATGTATATCATGCTTCCCTGCAGTGAGAAGATGATGTGCTGTAACCTCTAGCAACTAATCAGTGAGCCGTAATGTGTGCTGTAACTTCTAGCAACCAGTCAGTAAGCAGTAATGATATGCTAAATTAATAGGGGGGTGTGTGCGCTCGCTTTTAAACCAAAGAAAAAGAAATAACAGACAATGTTTTAAATAACAACCAGGTGTGAGTGAATGTGAAATATGTGAACCAGCACAAACAATAAGTACGTAAACTTATATATAAACTATGTGGACTCGCACAAGTAAAAAAAATGAAAAGTGACTTAGTGCAAAATTAAAGTTGCTGCATACATAAAAGATGCATGCGCCATATACCTTAAATATTCAAATAGAATAAAATAAATAAAATATGGCAACAAACAGTGAAATGAAGTATGGTACAAACCATATATGTGAAACACAGTGATATCAGTGCATCAGGCTAAAGTGTCCCAAATAGGATGCAAACATGCAACTCAAAAGATCGCAGCAAAAAAAATTAAATTTAAAGTGCAATGTGCCAAACTGGGGACGATCCTCTAGTGGTGATCCGTGCCAGTAGTGCTAGCGCTAGGTAATTACCTCCCCGCTGCAAGATAAGCAGCGAAAAATCACACAGGCAACCAGGTGGCAGAGGATGATCCAAGGGATGGCTGTACAGCAAGGTCTTGGGGAGAACACAAATGTCTCCAATTTCCTCGTATATGGTCACCGGGCTCAGAAGGATAAACCAAAAGATACCGCCATAGTGTAGTATTTTAAAACACCATTTTATTTTAAATAAAATATCTACTCACAAGGAAATGTCAACATAAGCACAGCAGACCGCCGAGCGTCTTGCCCGGATGTAAACATCACTTCCGGTTCCTACGCGTTACGTCATCAATAGGACTTCAACTGGGATTGCTGCTGCTTTTAATTTACCTTCCCCAAATTTTCCATAGAGCGCGGAAGCCCACAGATATACAGTAATGATATGCTGTAACCTCTGGCAACCAATCACAATTGCTACCTGACCTGATACAGTAAACTGATTTTAAGTCCAGCTTCTATTTATTGTATGTCTCAGAGCAGGTGGAGAGTGAAATTGCATGGGAGGGGGCGCCCAATTTTTTATTTTTTTTTTGCCCGGGGTCCAATCAATATTAAAGACAGCCCTGTGCTCAACCCTCCTCATTCTTGCAACTGGCCATCCAATTCCACCAATCGGCTAACTTATCAACCCCCCCCCCCCCCCCAATCCATTAGCGCTCAATTCCCTATCTCAACCTGTCTCCCCACTTATTTCACTACCTTCCTTCTCTACAGAACCATTCCTCATCCCACTTTTCCCTACAACTCCACCCCCCAATGCCAATAGCCCTGCCATTCCATCTCGGGTTAATCCCCCTTTTTTTTTTTTTTTTTTTTTTTTTTTTTTTTTAAAACCCTCATTTTATTTTTGCCATCTGTGTCTTATTTTGAAGATTTCCCTTCACTTCCTGTCCCGTAGCCAAACAGGTAGTGAGAGGAAATCTCTGCAAATTAGGGACATTACTTGAGGGGCCCCCAATGAGCACAGAAAGCATTGCAGACGGCAGTATTGTCAGTCTTGGTGGAAGGGAGTGTTGGTTGGACTAACAGATTTAGATACATCGATTTTACAGCTAAAAATTTTACATGAATGAAGAAAAACTGATTGTTTTAAACAACCCCTGCCAGTGTTAAAATAGTTTGTCTAATCTCTGTAACTGATACATTCTGCTCGAGCGCTTTCTCTTTAAAAAAAAAACCAAAAAAAAAAAAACCACATAGGCAGGTTGAACTGTGTTTAATTATAATTGGTGGCAAGCCCAGGCCGGGGGGGGGGGGGGGGGGGAGAGAGAGAGAGTTCATTGTTGCAAGGTCAGTTCCCAGGCTTTTGGGCCTAGCTGGCCCACTATTGCTATAAAAAGGGGGAAGGCTAAGGTCCTTAATTTCCAGGAGGACCCGCAAGTTGAACCGGGTGGTGCTGTTAGGGAGGTCAGGACTGCTGCTGAAGGCATCAGGACCCTCGGAGACATCCAAGCAACGGACAATGTCATATTGGTTTCTCTCCCCATAGAGGTATGCCTGGGCAGTCGCACTACAATAGTTATGGGGAAAAAACGTTGTTATATTGAGCTATATGCTGCAATTTGTTCAGGAAAAGTTCCTTTAACCATTAGGGGCCTTGTCTGAAGTTACTCAAAGGGGTGCATGTGGGTTCTAGCATATCAAAAGAACTTTGATCCGGAAAGAGCAGGGGGTATGAAGCAACACCGTTGCCAAAAGGCAAGAGAAGGGAAACATTATTGCTAAGGGTAACCAAGAATAATGTCAAGAAACGTCGTTAGGCGTGCTAACTGGCAAGGTGACAGTAGTGAGGAGGTTGTTATTGGGCTCCCTCCCAGCAATTGGTTTCCAGTAACAACCAGAGTCTAACCCGCTGTCTTAATGTTTGATTCTTCACATGACCACAGTCTTCCATCTGGTTCTAGGCATTGATGACCGCACCCCATGCAAAAGGTACCCCCACATTCACGAGCCACAAAATTGGCATGGTCAGCAGGATATGACCACCTCTAAAGAGACCATGGCTGTTGTTTTCCTAGAATTTTTTTTTCCCAGGTGTTCCCAGAGACTTGGTACATGACTGCCCTGCTGTGCTTCTGCCATTGCTATACTGCAAAGTTGTACTTCCATGAAAAAGCCTATTCCAGTGCTTGACACAGGCCTCATGTACCATCTGATTGCAGGATACAGGACGAGACAAATTATGGGTCATCTGTCTGTCATGGCGTCTGAGGCACATGAACTTTACCCATTGGGCGACATGCCCCAATTACAGGTCTCTGCTTTACTACCGCATGAATGGGACTAAGGACATTAGGAGGGCGACCTGACAGAAAGCTGAGACTCGGGTGCTTGGAAGAAGCTGATTGGTCTGGTATCACTGGAGGGCATCGCTTGGAAGAGGGTTCCATCTGTCCTTGGGCCTTGTGAGTATAGACATTGAAAGATCTTGGGGACCTTGTGGTCTAGCTATCCCTCTGGTGCCTAGTTAGTCAGCTGTGGGCCTGTTAAAAGGGGGACACCAGCTGGTGGGACACCAGCTGGTGTCCCAAAGAGCCCTCTCTAGACACTTTAATACTTAACTGCTTGTCGACCATCCACAACAGTTTTACTGTGGCAGAATGGCACGGCTGGGCGAAAGAACTTTACCTTTATGTTGCTTCACCTTTCGGCCACTAGGGGCAATCGTGCGCCCGGAGCCGATGCAAGTGCCCGGAGGGCGCATTGACCGCTGGGCTCCCGTGATCGTTCATGACAGAGCGAGAACCAGGATCTGTGTGTGTAAACCTACAGCTCCCGGTTCTCTCAGGGGAGAGGCGACAGATCGGGTGTTCATACTATCTCCTCCTAGACAGTCCCATCCCCCTCTACAGTTAGAACACACACAGGGAACACAGTTAACCCCTTGATCACCCCCTACTGTTAACCCCTTCCCTGCCAGTAACCTTTATACAGTAGTCGGTGCATTTTTATAGCACTGACCGCTGTATAATTGTCAATGGTCCCAAAAATGTGCCAAAAGTGTCCAATTTGTCTGCAATATCGCAGTTGCGATAAAAATCGCGGCTCACCACCATTACTGTTGAAAAAAAAAATAATGCCATAAATCCCCTATTTTGTAGACGCTATAACTTTTGTGCAAATCAATATACGCTTATTTTTTATTTTTTTTATTCCCAAAAATAAAAACCACAGAGGCAAATGCCACCAAAAGAAAGCTCTATTTGTGGGGAAAAAAAGTATAGCGTCGCACGACCACACAATTGTCAGTTAAAGTGACGCAGTGCCATATCGCAAAAAATAGCCTGTTTATTGAGCAGCCAAATCTTCCAGGGGCTAACATGGTTAAAGGGACTTTGCTCTAACGGCTCTACTGCTACTTTAAAATGGGAGTTCCACCATTTTTATTATTTTCTGCAGCTGCTGACTTTTAAAATATGGATACTTACCTGTCCAGCTCGCCCGCGATGTCAGCATCCGAAGCCGATCTATAGATCGGCTCTCGGGTGCTACCGCCGCCATCTTCTGTATGAGAGTCAGGGTGAAGCCCGGTTCCCTACTGCGTATGCGCAAGTCGCGCTGCGCAATTCGGACGGTCCCTGCTGTCTCTGGGATCTGTGTGTTTCCCAGAAGACAGCGGGGGAGGACAGGAAGTGACGTAGTTAGGCGCAGAATCTGCGCCCATCTATGCCCGGAAGTGGGTGCAAATACTTATTATTATTATTATTCCGACGAGCAGAAGTTCCACTTTAGGGTGGAGCTCCACTTTAAGCTGAAGTCTGGACATCCTCATCCTGAAGGATAACCAAGTCCTCAGTTGTACATAGTTCTTATCTGTGGAGTATACCACCACTTTCCTCAACTCTATTCAAGTTCTCCAAAAAAAAAAAAAAAAATGTTTTGAGAAATATGTAGTAGTTGATGGATGTTAGGTATGTTGATGGATGTTTTGTATGTTTTATAATTATAAAGAAAGATTTGAAACAAAAAATAACATCCCCTAGACTGGTCTTTGGAGAAAAGAGTTAATGATACTGTTGTGTTTTGTTTTTTTTTGTACTGTTTGGTTGTTTATTACTTATTTCTTGTGTGCCTAGAGTTGGCATTGCGGGTGCATATTTGAATGGGAGGGTCCCAGGTACGCCTTGTTGGCCATTTCATGATGTGTGTATGTAGCAAAGTGTTAGAACATTGCATTTCCTTTAGAGAATTCTGCAGCAGTGCTTCCAAGTGCCAATAGATGTCCCCACATGTCCTCGGTTTTATCTCTATAGGAACTTTTCTAACTGGAGGCCGGTGTTCTGCGGAAAACTCCAACTCGCCTAATTCTCCAACCACATTACTTCCGGTTTCTCTCCAGCAGCAATAATTGTAATTTCGACGACTTGGCTGGCAGCGCATAGACTATGGTACACGACAAGTTGGCTGTTTTGACAGAACCCCCGGGTAAGGAGGAAAAAAAGTTGTTGCCGACTTGGAGATTGCCATGTTTGTTAGTCTGCCCACTAGTAACTATGTCTACTCGTTATCTCATGTACCGTAGTCTATATGCTGCTGGTGTTCTATGAATATAGCCAAGTTGTCGAAATTACAATTATTCCTGCTGGAGAGAAACCGGAAGTGACATGGTTGGAGATTTAGGCGAGTTGGAGTTTTCGGCAGAACACCGGCGTAGGATTAATGTGTCTTCCGCTGTGGGCTCCAGGCACCATCTTGGAGAGGTCTGTTTTGCATCTTTAACTCTGAGCGCCCATGACATTTCAGTGGCCGTTTCACCGCAGAATACTGTATGTGCTGTGTCACAGGAGGGACTTCTGGATGCAAAAGCAGAGGAGATAATTAACCGCTATCAATTAAATCTGAAAGTTTGGCTCACATGGTTGCCCCTTCCAAGGAGTAGATCTACTCCCAACTAAGTAAGAATCTTTATAATGTAAAGAAAGCGGACTATAAGGTACAGGAGTATCATACGCATCGGCTTCCCTCTTTTTTAGGGCAAAATGGGAGAATGCTTAAGTGCAACAGCATAGAGACTGCAAAGTGCTGCATTGGATGATTGCCCCCCCCCCCCCCCCCCCCCATTGATGCTAACGGAGCACAGCTCACGCTATATTGGCTTTTTCCCTGACCACAGTGGCTGGAAAAAGCAACAGCCGAACCTGGAAGTGATGTAGTACAGGTTGCTTCCAGGTTCTCAACATGCAAATCTTCTCCTGCGCTCAGTGGTAAACCAGAGGTATGAACAGCATAAAGACTTCCTAAAGCTGGTGGTCTTGCTGCCTTCTCGGGATATTGGGCATCCCCAAACTGGAAATGAACAAAACTGAAAAATAGAAAGGCGCATCGACCTAGTGTATTACCACAATATGTTTTATTGAAAATGATTAAAAGAGCTATAATACTCAAAGCTGTTTAGACACATCCTAGTCTTCTGGCAGGACCGATTGGCGTTAATTAACTTTCATGTAGCAGCGGACACTCGTCGTAGAGTTGCCACCTCATCCCTTTAAATCTGAACACATATGAATTATACAGGTTCTGAGGCTAATTTAATGCAGATAAGGCACCAAGTGAGTTTAATTACCACCTTAATCGGCCACAGAACCTGTGTAATATATGTTCGGATTTAAAGGGATGAGGTAGCAACTATAACTCGTTGTGACACATGTTTATATCAATCACGTTTGTGACTATTATTGCCCTTTTATCTTTTCAATAAATCCTATTGTGGTAATGCACTAGGTCGGTGCGCCTTTCTCTTTGTTTCGTTTGCTTCCAGATTCTTACTAAGTAGGGGAGATCGGTGAATGGGCAGCATTCACTGGTCTCCATCACCTCTAGCCGGTGAAACCTATCATGCCAGGCACGGTTGAGTGGAGGAGAGTGAAGGCCAGGAAACACGGGGGGGAAGGGGCACAAACGTACCAAGAGTGTGTGAAAGCGATCGGGTGGCTGTACTACAGGGTGGTCTCTGGTTTAGAATGTGGGAGTTGGCCTGCCAATGAGTTGCTACTGCTGTGGTGTGGGGTACCTGGGTTCCTCTTCTCCTGAAATTAACTGAGTAACCTGGTGCCTTATGGACCTTCCTGTTGCAGTGGGGCCCACAAGTGACCATTCCAACACATCTTGTTGAACGTATCCAACACGTATTGTTGAATCTTGTCCAGAGCAATGATGTGATCCCAACACTGAAGCAAGTCCATGTAAACAGGAAAAGGCTGGACGAGATCAGCAGCACTGAGATGCAAAAAAAAATGATGAAAACCATATTTACTAAAAAGGGGGGGGGGGGGAATACTTTAGCA
Source organism: Lithobates pipiens (assembly GCF_037356315.1). Lineage (NCBI taxonomy): Eukaryota > Metazoa > Chordata > Amphibia > Anura > Ranidae > Lithobates > Lithobates pipiens. Next base: position 19,117,487 of record NW_027507788.1, read on the forward strand.
AATGAAGTGTCATCCAGTTGGGGTTGAAATCTGCTTTTGTGATGACACTATAGTGTTGCTTTTCGCAAGTGAACTGTTACTTGAGGTTCAATCTTGATCATATGTTCACACTATTCCAGGCTCGACTTCTGCTTTGAGTACAAAATGTGTGATGATATGATTTTTCTTGGCCACCAAGTCAAAACGTCTTTAGAATGAAGTGTGAAGAGTGCTAACCACAGGTGACGAAGTCGTTGTACAGCCAGCCCCCCCACCACCACCACCACCATGAGACCCTGAACCAGGCGAGAGCTTGCAGCAGACCACTCAGGAAGCAGACAGGAAGACACAGCTCTCGGTATACAAGGTATCTGCATATATTTTATTTATATATAAGTATATATAATTATAGTACAACTATTTTAAATACATGTATACATACTGTGTATATATGCATACATACATACATGCATGCATGCATGCATGCATGCATGCATGCATACATACATACATGCATATATTAAAATGTATTATATGTGTGTGTATATGTTATAACATAAACCAAAGCTGCTTTCATTGGCTTAAGGTGGAGACTCTTTCCTGAATGGCAAGGTCTGAACTATGAAAGAATGGAACTAAACTGGAACGGTTAACCAACCAATTCAATTTCTTAATGCATTCCACTAGCCAATGAAGGAATTGGGCTAAACTGGAACTATTGGCCAACTGGTCCCATTTCTCAATGCATTCCACCAGTCAATAAACAAATGGTCCCAATAAGAAATTGAATTGGTTGGCCAACAGTTCCTGGAAAGCATGGTTGTTTGAATTGAGAAGAAATGAAACTAAACTGGAACTGTTGGCCAACCAATTCAGTTTTTTATTGGGACTATTTGTTTATTGACTGGTAGAATGCATTGAGAAATGGGATCAGTTGGCCAATAGTTCCAGTTTAGCCCAATTCCTTCATTGGCTGGTGGAATGCATTAAGAAATTGAATTGGTTGGCCAACAATTCCAGTTTAGTTTAATTTCTTCTTAATTCAAACAACCATGCTTTCCAGGAACATGGTCTACTGAAGTAGTAGTTGATAGACTAAACTTTTGTATCTGGTAGATGCCTTGGGTGAGCTTGGGAAATATTTAGTTGCTTCTGATAGCAGCCAATCCAGCATCAGCTTTCATTGGCTGGTGGAATGCAATAAGAAATTTAATTTTATCCAACGGTTCCAGTTTAATTCCATTCCTTCATTGGCTGGTGGAATGCTATAAGAAATTGGGTTGTTCGGCCAACAGTTCCAGTTTAATTCTATTCCTTCATTGACTTGTGGAATGCTATAAGAAATTGGATTGTTCGGCCAACAGTTCAAGTTTAGTTCCATTGCTTAATAAAGTTTTCCATTTAAAGGGATAGGGGAAAAAAACACTATGCAGTCACACTGCACCATAGCAGCATTCTACCCTGTTTCCCCTAAAATAAGACCTAATGTGATTGTCGGTGATAGCTGCAATAAAAGCCCTACCCCCCAAATAAGCCCTAGTTAAAGTCCTTGTAGGTCTTCTTTTCAGGGTAGGGCTTATTTTTGAGGAAACAGGGTAGGGCTTATTTGGGTGGTAGGGCTTATATTGCAGCCAACACCGACAATCAGGCTAGGTCTTATTTTAGGGGAAACAGGGTATGGTGATCAGATCTTAGAGCTGTGCCTCTCCTCTCCATTGGTAACACACCTGTAGGCCATATTAACGATAACTGATCCTCCAGGAAAACTTGCTCTGGCTCTGTCTTGTCTTACCACTTTGAAGCTGCCATTAGAACCCCTAGTGCTTTAGGAAGAAATGCTGTCTTTTTCCCAGGTGAAAAAGAAAACAAATGCAATCACCATGCCTAAGGAGTGGTATGCTGCAATATAATGGGATTTATGTGCACTTTAGGGTATGAGAAGGAAACGGGCTACCTAGTAATCCTTAAAGGGCAAGTACTACTTTATACTGCTAATTGCATATGAGTGATACCATACAAAATATTAATCAGTATAGTATTTCTTCGGTACTCATTTCACATGTTTTTATTTACACATTTACATGCAGACCAAGCTGTCCAGCAAACGTGACCATTGCAGGGGCTGGGACAATCTATAGCACGGTCAGGGGTGCATACTTCCCAACTGTCCCTGATTTCGAGGGACTGTCGTGGATTTGGAGCAATGTCCCTCTGTCCCTCTGTCCCTCTGTCCCTCATTCCTCCTCATTTTGATGCAATCTATAGAATTGTATACAAAATGCACTACTTCACTATCAGAAAGACCCCTTTCACACCAGGGTGTTTTTCAGGCGCTATACCTTTAAAAATAGCGCCTGCAATCCGCCCTAAAGAAGCTGCACCATTGTGTGTAGTGTGAAAGCCCCGAGGGCTTTCACACTACAGCGGTGCGCTGGCAGGACGTCAGAAAAAAGTCCTGCCAGCAGCTTCTTTGGAGCGGTGAAGGAGCGGTGTTCCTCCACCGCTGCTCCCCATTGAAATCAATGGGGAAGCGCTGTAATACCGCCGGCAAAACGCCGCTATTGGGGCGTATTGCCGGCGGTTTTAACCCTTTCGTGGCCGCTAGCGGGGGTAAAAGCGCCCCGCTAGCCGGCCGAAATGGGCGGTGTGGTGTGAAAGGGGTCAGTGTTTTAAAGGGCTAAACTATCCATCGAATTTCTAAATTGCTGCATTTGTAAATATCCACAAGCCAATATAAACGAATAGTAGTGGTAAAAAAGCACTCACAGGTTTAAAGTGGTTGTAAACCCATGGGATAAAAAAAAAAAAAAAGCAACCTGCAAGGCAAAGGCATAATGAGCTAGTATGCATAGCATACTGGCTCATTATGAATAACTTACCTGAGAACGAAGCCCCCGAAGCGGTCCTCCGTCTTCACGTCTGCCGCTGCCATGGATCCCGGAGTGACTTCCGGGTCTCGCTGTTCCGGCGCTGTGATTCGCCGGAGCAGCGATGACGTCACTCCCGCGCATGGGAGCCGACACTCGCGGCATATCGCCGCGGCCTGCCCAGTACGCCTGCGCGCAGCTGTCTACGACGCATGCGTCGTAGAAAGCGGTGGCTGTGTTTTTGTAAATATCTCCTAAACCGGAGATATTTCTTGGACCTACAGGTAAGCTTTAATCTAGGCTTACCTGTAGGTCAAAGTGGTTTGTAAGGGTTTACAACCACTTTAACCACCAATAATTTTTTTTTTTCTTTTGTATCATTCTCCTTAGTAGGGCGTGGCGGGGGGTGTGTCCTATGCCTTCATACTTTTGCTAATAGGTGTCCTTCATTCCAATCTCATAAAGTTGGGAGGTATGGGGGGCAGCATTTATTTAAAAGGTCTAAATCTTTATTGACTTTTACTTTTTAAGCTCTTGTTGCCACTTTTATCGCACCTGTGATAGTGTTATAGTGGGTTAGCTTTACAGCCAATATAGAGAACGTAATTAGATATTGAGATGGCATGGGATGTAACTAGACAACCAAACTCAAGACCCTCATAAGACCCTTTATGCTGGGAAACCAGGTGTAGACATGGAAACTCAGCACAGGAATGGTGGGAACCTCTCACAATGAGCACTGCACAGACCTGGAAACTCCTGATAATGGGCACATCAGATGATCAGAGGTGGGAAATTAGCAGGAATGGTGGGAAACCCTCATAATGGGCTTCTGCGGGTGTACAGACTGGGGAACTCAGTGCAGGGTTTTTTTTTAGGAACCCCTCATAATGGGAATAACGGGAGTTTAGGTCCCATAACTCAGCCCAGGGATGGTGGGGAAACCCATTGTAATAGGCACAGCAGGTACAGTGCCTTGAAAAAGTATTCATACCCCTTGAAATTTTCCAAATTTCGTGAGGTTTCAACCCAAAAAACGTAAATATATTTTATTGAGATTTTGCGTGATAGACCAACATAAAAGTCCAATAAAATACATTTACGTTTTGTGGTTTGATAAAATCTGGAAAATTTCAAGGGGTACGAATACTTTTTCAAGGCACTGTACCTGCTGTGCATATTACAAAGGATTCCCAAAGACAAGGCACTGTATATTGTTGATTTAGCAGCACTTAAAGTGGAAGTAAACCCCTCTATCGTTTCCAGTCAAGGAAGCTGCCATCTTGGCCTCTAATGATTCTTCAACTGCCATGATGCTGCACATGTGATCAGTTATGAAACCAGCCATTGGATGGTTTGAAAGTTTGGTTGAGAGCACAGCCAATGTGAAAGTTAGCATTTCAGGCATTCCGGGAATGTAAATGTTTTTTTTTTTTTTAAACTGGGTTTACTCCCGCTTTAATTAGTGAGTTGAGACCTGGGAAACCAGCACAGTAATGGTAGGAGCCTCTCATAATGGACAAGTAGGTGTAAAGGCCAGGGAACCCAGTGCAGGGATGGCGAGAGCTCCTCATATTAGGCATGGCTGGTATACAGAGTCAGGAACTCTATACAGGGGTTGTGGGAACCCCTCATAATGGGCACATCAGGGGTGCAGAAACGAGGAACCCAGGACAGAAATAGTGGGAGCCCCTCATAATGGGCACAGCAGGGTGCACACCAAGGAATTTTTGAGCAAAGATGTTGGGAGGTCCTCGTAATGGGCACAGTAGGTGTGCAGATGCAGGGATGGTGGGATAATGGGCACAGCAGGTGTACAGACCAAGGACCACAGTGCAGGGATGTTGGGAACCCCTCATGATGGGCACAGCAGGTGTACAGACCAAGGACCACAGGACAGGGATAGTGGGAACCCCCTCATAATGGGCACAGCAGGTGTACAGACCAAGGACCTCAGTGCAGGGATGTTGGGAACCCCTCATAATGGGCACAGCAGGTGTACAGACCAAGGACCACAGTGCAGGGATGTTGGGAACCCCTCATAATGGGCACAGCAGGTGTACAGACCAAGGACCACAGGACAGGGATAGTGGGAACCCCCTCATAATGGGCACAGCAGGTGTACAGACCAAGGACCACAGTGCAGGGATGTTGGGAACCCCTCATAATGGGCACAGCAGGTGTACAGACCAAGGACCTCAGTGCAGGAATGGTGGGAACCCTCTCATAATGGGCACAGCAGGTGTACAGACCAAGGACCTCAGTGCAGGAATGGTGGGAGCCCCTCATAATGGGCACAGCAGGTGTACAGACCAAGGACCTCAGTGCAGGAATGGTGGGAACCCCCTCATAATGGGCACAGCAGGTGTACAGACCAAGGACCTCAGTGCAGGAATGGTGGGAGCCCCTCATAATGGGCACAGCAGGTGTACAGACCAAGGACCTCAGTGCAGGGTTGCTGGGGACCACTCATAATTGACACAACTCATGAGACCCAGGAACCTAGAGATCTCACATACCGAGTTCCCGAAATTTTAACCATTCAGCCCCCACCCCTGACCCCTTCCCTTGCAGCTCTACTCGTGTCGTGTGACTCAAATCGAGTTGTCACCAATATCTCGCACTCTGAATATTTCCATTAACACTTCTGTGGTTTGCAGCTTTTTTTGCAATTTGCATGTGGTTACCTGTTTACAAGAACACAATCCAGCTCATCGGTCTAAAAGTTAACTCTGCAGTGTCCCAGAATTTTTTTAAAAAAAATCACAAATTACAGGTTTTATACAGCAAGGGCTTGTAGATAATACCCCCAAATTCCTAGTCCCTGAATTTACATTTTTTTATTTTTAAAGGGGGGAAAAAAAAAGAAAGTGACTGGTTCTCTTGATGTTTTATACAAAACATAAGGAGGAAAACTCTAAGCAGTGGAAATCGGTGCAAATGCAGTAAAAAAAAAATCACAAAAAAAGGTCCATCAAGAAGTGGCATCCAACGCAGTGCCAGAGTTGTACAAGAGCCCATGGCTCCCAACTGTCCCTGATTTGTCCCTCTGTCCCTCTTTCCCTCCTCATTTGTCCCTCATTTTGGTCTGATCTATATAGTTGTATATAAAATGCCCTTTTTATCCATCAAAAAGTGTTTCCTGGCGCTAAACCTTTCATCTGATTTTTAAATTTCTGCATTTGTAAATTTGAAAAGCCAATATAAAGGAATAGTAGTGGTAAAAAAAATTACTTGTGGGTTCAACAAATCTTTTTTTGGGGGTAATTCTCCTTTAACCACTTTCAGACCGGACCATTTTGCTGGTAAATGACCAGAGGTCTTTTTACAATTTGGCACTGCGACGCTTTAACTGGTAATTGCGCGGTCATGCAATGTTGTACCCAAACAAAATTTGCGTCCTTTTCTTCCCACAAATAGAGCTTTCTTTTGATGGTATTTGATTGCCCCTGCGATTTTTATTTTTTGCGATATAAACGTAAAAAGACCGAAAATTTTGAAAAAAAATGATATTTTCTACTTTTTGTTATTAGAAAAATCCAATAAACTCAATTTTAGTCATACATTTAGGCCAAAATGTATTCAGCCACATGTCTTTGGTAAAAAAAAAGTCAATAATTGTATATTTATTGGTTTGCGCAAAAGTTGTCACATCTACAAACTAAGGTACGTTTTCTGGAATTTACGCAGCTTTTAGTTTACGACTGCCTATCTCATTTCTTGAGGTGCTAAAATGGCAGGGCAGTACAAAACCCCCCCAAATGACCCCATTTTGGAAAGTAGACACCCTAAGGAAATTGATAAGTGGCATGTTGAGCCCATTGAATATTTTATTTTTTTGCCTCAAGCGATTGAATAATGACAAAAAAAAATTTATTTATTTTTTTTTACACAAAGTTGTCACTAAATGATATATTGCTCACACATGCTATGGGCGTATGTGAAATGACACCCCAAAATAAATTCTGCTGCTTCTCCTGAGTACGGGGATACCACATATGTGGGACTTTTTGGGAGCCTAGCCGCGTACGGGGCCCCGAAAACCAAGCACCGCCTTCAGGCTTTCTAAGGGCGTTACAGTTTTGAAGGCCATAAAATGCCAAGATGGCACAAACCCCCCCCCAAATGACCCCATTTTGGAAAGTAGACACCCCTAATTTTAGGGGTACACTAGTGAGAATAGGTAATAAATGGCGGGTGCCCTGAAACTATAAAAAAATAACTAACCAACCAGCGTCACCTGTAACAGTTATATGGTGATCACTGGTGAAAGGGTTAACTAGGGGGCAATCAGGGGGCTTTATGCGGTAGTATATGGGGGTCCCTGGCGCTATAAAAAGCTGCGGCGAACCTAAATACCTACCTGCCTAACTAGCGTCACCTGTGACACTAATACAGCGATCAGAAAAACGATCGCTTATTAGGCTGGGTTCACACTGGAGCGATGCGGGAACGCCACGAATCCGCGGCGGGTTCCCGCATCGCATGCCTCCCGGCGGCAGTTCACACTGCCCTATGCGAACTGCTGGGAGGGTCAGTGAAATGTTAATGACACCCCCAGATCAGTTCGCATATCGCAGTGCGATCTGCAAACTCGGATCGCATGGTGTGAACACCCATGCGATCCGATTCTGCTGCGGGCCAAAAAAAGGGTCCCGTGCGAATTTGCGGCGGGTGCGACACGAATTCAGCCATACTATCTGTATGGCTGAACTCGAATCGCACAGAGATCAGATGTGATTTGCACTGCAGTGCGGTGCGAATCACATTCGTTCTCATAAACCGCTGCAATGTGAACCCAGCCTTAGTGACACTGGCGACGGGGGGTGATCACGGGGTTAAACCTTTATTGGGGGGGTTAGGGGGGTACATTAGAACTAAAGGGGGGCTAACCCTAACTGCCCTAACAGTTATTACAGTCACAAATGACACCAATGCAAAGAAAAAAAAAAAAATGACATTGGTGTCACTGTGACTGGGGGGCAGGGGTAATTGGGGGGGTGATCGGGGGGGGTGTGAGTGTGCCTGGCATGTTCTACTGTGTAGTGTCGTGTTGGTGCAACTCACCGATCCTCTCTCCTCGGTGTCGGAACGAAAAATACCGACACAGAGGAGAGATTACATCACTTCCTCTCCTGTGTTTACATTACAGGAGAGGAAGTGATGTCACGGAGCATTTTCATTCGTCGGGAGCGATCGCGAGGGGGTGGCCATGAATGAATGGCCGTCCCCTCGTCCGGGATCGCTCCCGAACGAATACCGACCGCCGCAGGCACCGGGCGGGGGCCCGATCGGGCCCCCGACCCGCGGGCAGGCAAGGACGTACATGTAAGCCCTTATGCCTGCCCGTGCCATTCTGTCGACGTACATCGTCGTGCGGCGGTCGGGAAGTGGTTAAGGGGTCGTGGTGGGGGCGTGTCCTATGCCTACATACTTTTGCTAGTAGGTGTCTTTCATTCCCAAAAAGTTGGGATGTATGAGAGCCAGTAGCGTATTTAGGTTTTGTGCTGTCCTAGGCCCGACTAAACTTGCGCATCCCATAATTTAGAATATGACCCACCTCTTCCTGTCAAGGCCACACCCCTTGCTGTTTAAGACCCGCCCTGAAATTTTCGAATGGGGGATACTAGTTCTGGTGACCTGGGGGGAGCAATGGATTCCCTTTTAATTTGCATAGATTTCCTCTCACTTCCTGTTTGGCTACGAGGCAGGAAGTGAAGGGAAATCTCTGCAATGGGACAGGGATGGTAGAAAAATAAACTGACAGGGGCCCTCCCTTACTCTTTCCAAAATGAAAAAAAAAAGTGTTGCCTATAGTTCTACTTTAAGCACAAATTTCTGATTAATTTTATAGAGAGGACTAAGAAGATATAACCATGCCAATGGCGCAGCAGAAAACACATAGCACAGCGAGGAAGGTTTGTGGTCCAGGATGAGAGGACAGTCAAAATTAGAAGTGGCTCCCTCCCCCCACAGTTGTGGAATGCCAGCCGCCCGCATACCGGAAGCAGTGCGGCTGCTTTATGGGGGCTCGAGACTAATTTGCCTCTCAGCCCAGCCTGCCCCATAAGACCGGCACCACACTAACAGCGCAAGACGGCGGGGACTCTTTCTATGCTGCCCCCCTGCAAAGTGCTGCCCTAGGCCTGGGCCTTGTCAGCCTAGGCCAGGATACAGCGTTGATGAGAGCCCCCCTTTATCAGGCCTTGGATGTACTGTACAGGAGGGATCTGAACAAATCGGTTACTCTGTAGGCTACTATCACACTGGAGGCGTTTTCCAGGAGCTAAAGGGCTAAAACTGGCACCTGAAAAACGCCTCCTCTGCCACCCCAGTATGAGAACTCGAGTACTTTTCACACGGGAGCAGTGTACTTGCAGGACGGAGAAAAAAGTCCCGCAAGCAGCATCTTTGGGGTGGCGCAGGAATACCCCGCTCCTAAAACACCCCCGCCATTGAAATCAATGGCTAGCGCTGCCAAAGCACTTCGGCAGTGGCGTTTTGAACCCTTTTTCGGGCACTATAGGGGGTAAAAAGTGCCACGCTAGTGGCTGGAAAGAGACGTTAAAACGGCAGTAAAGCGCCGCCAAAAATGGTGGTGCTTTACCGCCGACGCCCCCCCCCCCCCCCCCCCCCCGCCCTAGTGTAAAAGTGCCCTTAAAGCTGAAGTTTTAATCTGCTTATATTTTGAATTCCCTGGTCCCTCCCTCCCCCCATCAACATGCTAATAAAAATTTTTTAAATAAAACCTTTCCATTTTCATTACATATCAATTTTTAGACCTAGTGATGTCATCACCGGGTCTCTGTGCTTCTCTATGCAATGCAGCCAGATCCTGGCTGGTGGGAGGGACCCGCATGGTGCTGTACATAGCTTTCTGAAAACATCACAGCACCCTTCCTTAGTTCTCTTCTTAACAGCCCTCAGCCTTGGTGCAAGCAGTGGGGCCTGTTATGGATTGGGGAGGTGGGGGGGGCACTTATTTTATTTTTATTTTTTTTTATGCCGTCTCTTTTGCTTGCCTTCTGCTGCCAGTGGGAATCCGTCACTGACAGCAGGGCTAACTAATTGTTATTAAGACTCTGGCAGGTGATGGCTCCTTAACTACCGATGTCTAGCCAGCATTGATTAAAATAATGTATCCAAATTGCAGTGCAGCTGCACTACAAAATCGTATTGCAAATCGGATCAAAATCGCACTGCATTAGTCTGAACCCAGCCTTAGTGTGTCCCTAGTGCTCCCTTGTGCCCAACGAGGTGGTCATACCTTAACCATTTCAGCCCCAGAAGATTTGGCTGTTCAATGACCGGGCCATTTTTTGCGATTCGGCACTGCGTCGCTTTAACTGACAATTGCGCGGTCGTACGATCCTGTAACCAAACAAAATTGTTTTGTTTTGTTTTTCATGCAAATAGAGCTTTCTTTTGGTGGCATTTGAACGCCTCTGCGTTTTCTTTATTCTTAAGCCCCAGACCATTTTGCTGGCCAAAGACCAGGGCACTTTTTGCGATTCGGCACTGCACCGCTTTAACTGACAACTGCGCGGTCGTGCGACGTTGTACCCAAACAAAATTGAGGTCCCCCACAAATGGAGCTTTGTTTGGTGGTATTTTATCACCTCTGCGTTTTTTTTTTTTTTGTTTTTTTTTTTGCGCTATAAACATAAAGAGCAACAATTCTGAAAAAAACACAATATTTTGTACTTTTTGCTGTAATAAATAGCCCCAATTATTTATATATATATATATATATATATATATATATATATATATATATATATATATATATATATATATATATATATATATATATATATATATATATATATATATATATATATATATATATATATATATAATTTTTTTTTTTTTTTTTTTTTTTTTTTAAAAGCTAATTTTTTCCCTCAGCTTAGGCAGATATGTATTCTTCTACATATTTTTGGTAATAAAAGTCGCAAAAAGCGTATATTGATTGGTTCGTGCAAAAATTTATAGCAGCTACAAAATGGGGGATAGATTTATGGCATTTTTATTATTATTATATTAATAATATTTTATTAAATTTTTTTTACTCGTAATGGCAGCGATCAGCGTTTTTATTGCGACATTATTGCAGACACATCAGACACTTTGGGCCGATTGACAATTATACAGCGATCAGTGCTTTAAAAATGCACGGGTTACTGTATAAATGATGCTGGCAAGGAAGGGTTTAACACTAGGGGTGATCAAGGGGTTAACTGTGTTCCCTAGTGTGTGTTCTAACTGGGTGGGGGGGGGGGGCTGACTATAAGAGATGAGCTCATAGAAACTCACAATCTCTCTCTCTCTCCTCTCCTAACAGAACTGGGATGTGTTTACACACACACACACGTCCCTGTTCTGCCTCTCGTGCCCGCGATCGCTCGTGGCCGGCGGTCATCGCGACTGCTGGTCACGAGCATCGGCAACCCTGCTGTGCAGCGGGCGCACGTGAGCGCCTGCTCTCCCGCTTAAAGAGACCGATGTATAGATACGACGGTTCGCGGGATCGTGCCGACCTGCCGCGGTATGACGGCCGCTGGTCGGCAAGTGGTTAAATAGATGAGAAAGTCCATTAGCCCATGTAGCAGCAAAGACCATATCCCTTGGAACCCCAACTGTGCTCCCACACCTCCCAACATTTTGAGATGGGAATGAGGGACACCTACTGACAAACGTATGTAGGCATAGGACACGCCCCCTGCCACACCCCCTTTAAAGAATTGACCAAAAAATATTAATTAAATCCACAAGAACTTTTTTTTTTTTTTTTTTTTACCACTACTAATTCTTTATATTGGCTTTTAAAATGTACAAATGCAGCAATTTAGAAATTGGATGAAAGGTTTAGCGCTGGGAAACACTTTTTGAAAGATAAATAGTGTGTTTTATATGCAACTATATAGATCAGACCAAAATGAGGGACAGAGGGACATTGCTCCAAATCAGGGATAGTCCCTCAAAATCAGGGACAGTTGGGCGCTAAGTGCTCCCACAAGGGGTGGTAACAATAACAAAGTAGTGACTACATCCTAAGCAGCACTTTCCTTCTCTTCCTTTGTGAGAGCAAAGACCAGGACTTTTTGCCTAGATACCTTTTTAGATCGATAGTTACCTTTTTTATATGCTTTTTCCAGCAGAGGGCAGTACTGGTCAAAAAAGCTGGGGAAAACCTGGCTAGCAGTATTAACCCTTGCCAACCAAACAGCACCACTTCTGCTGGGCAACATTAAAGTGTTACTAAACCCAGGAGCCTGCATTCGCTATATCTGGTCTCTCACAGTACACAGAACTGCAATTATTTTAGTAAATATAAACTGCCTTTTCTCATCAGCAGTACATAGCAGTCTTGTGACTTCTATCAGTATCTGGTTAAAGCTTGTAAGAGGAGTTTTCATACTGCACTGACCTGTCCTATGAGGCTGCAGGACCCCCTGACCCTCTATCTGGACAGTGCTGATTGGCCCTGTGCTGATCACATGCACTCCCCCCCCCCCCCCCCCAAAAAAAAAAAAAGTAAACCTCTCTAGCAATACACACTAAACTGAGCATGTGCAGCCTGACTCTAAAGGCTCTGTACTATCGAGACCTGTTCTGGAGTCAGTGGAAGAAGGGGAGGATCAGAGAAGACAGGATCAAACAGCCTTTTTGCACAATGCAGTAGGTTAACCTCGTAGGTTCCACATTAAGCATAACAAGCATGCTTTACTGCATAAACAGACTGATTTTAGTACTGTTGTGGGTTTAGTAACACTTTAACTAAGGAGTGTAAGTAGCGCAGCAGAAGATATACTTAAAGTGGTTGTAAAAACAGAAGTTTTTTTTTTATCTTAATGCATTCTATGCATTAAGATAAAAAAATCTTATGTGTGCAGCAGCCTCCCTTAGCCACCCTAATCCTTACCTGAGCCCATCTCGATCCAGCGATGTTCCTCAAGAGCCTGGGCTTTCTGGGATTCCCTCTCCTCATTGGCTGAGACAGCAGCGTGGCGCCATTGGCTCCTGCTGCTGTCAATCAAATGGAGTGAGCCAATGAGGAGAGAAAGGGGGCAGGGCTGGGCTGCAGCTCCGTGTCTGAATGGACACACAGAGCAGCAGCTCAGCTTGGGTGCCCCCATGCAAGCTGTGGGGGCACTCAGCAGGAGGGAGGGGCTAGGGGAGCTGAAGAGGGACCCGAGAAGAGGGGGATTGGGGGCTGGTCTGTGCAAAACCACTACATAGAGCATAACATGTTATGTATTGTATTTATTATTTCAAAACAAACAAAAAAATCTAGACTTTAGTATCACTTTAACCAAGGAAGTAATAAATACAACCAACACAATAAAAAGCCCCTGCTTCCAAATTTTTAATGCACAGCGTGCGGTGAAATCAGACTAATGCCGCGTACGCACGATCAGAGTTTTCATCAGAAAAATCTTGGATGTGTTTTTCCGACAGATTTCCGCTCAAGCTTGGCTTGCATACACACGGTCACACAAAAGTTCTCTGAACATTCGACCGTCAAGAACGCGGTGATGTACAATACTGTGACGAGCTGAGAAAATGAAGTTCAATGCTTCCAAGCATGCATCTAATGGTTTCCGAGCATGCGTAGGAATTTTGCGCATCGGAATTGCTACAGACTATCGGGATTTCCAATCGGAACTTTTTCCATCAGAAAAATAGAGAAGCTGCTCTCAATCGTTTTGCTGGTGGAAATTCCGCCAGCAAAAGTCAGATGGAGCAAACGCATGGTTGGAATTTCCGACCAAAAGCTGTCATCTGACTTTTGCTGGCGGGATTTCTGATCCTTTGTACGGGGCTTAAGAAATTTCAGTAGAGAAGAGCCTGTACAGCTATACATGACTGAAGGGAATACTGAAGGTCAGATCTAATTCTTAGTAAAAAGTGGTTAGGCGCTTGCTATAGTGGTTAGAAAAGAGCGAGGTTCTAACAGCTTTTTGCAAAGAATGGTGATGAAGAGGAACTTGCGTACAAACCACTGAAATGAGTGGAATATCAATTCTTCATAGACTCACTCATTGTGTGCCCTAGAGAGCAACTACACTACAGCAACCCCTTTTATTCAACTAGAACTCCTATTAAACTTGTCCAGCACTTCACCACTCTATTGCCAGCTTCTCCTGATGGGGCAACCTTCCTCCATACACAGATGCACCGATACACCATCTGCCATTTAGGTCATCTGTGGGAACTTCTCTTTTCCTAGATATGATAGCATTCCTCTTTAAAAAAAAATGAAGAACAGAAGATTAGAAGGGCAATGAGGGCAACCACTGCCAGCTCCACCTTATCAGGGTGAATAATAACAAATAATAACAAATCAAGGATGTCTGTTAAGGTTCGCATGTATCCAAGTTCAGCTGGATGTAGCCAACCACTGCTATATCTAGTAGTAGTTGGCTACCTTCAACTGGATTTGTTCTCTTCTCCAAGCAACATCTTCTTCAGTTTGATTCAGGCTCCATGCACACAGAAGCTCAAAAAAGCTTTTTCTGGACGCCAGATTGCTGGCAGAAAACGCTGGTTGAAAAACTTGCTTTTAACAGCGTTTTGTACTAGCGTTTATGGGCGTTTTCAATAAAAATACACAGAGGACACTCCAAAAATCCCACAGTACATTCCATACTCCCACAATGCATTGAAAAAATAGAATGCCAAACACTAATTAACGCGCGTTTATGAGCGTTTATGGGCTTTTGGCTCCATGCACACTGAAGCTCAAAAAAGCTATTTCTGGACGCCAGATTGCTGGCAGAAAACGCTGGTTGAAAAACCTGCTTTTAACAGCGTTTTATACTAGCGTTAATGAGCGTTTTACAGCGTTAGCGTTAATGGGCGTTTTTTATAAAAATACACAGAGGACACTCCAAAAATCCCACAATGCATTGAAAAATAGAATGCCGAACACTAATGAACGAGCGTTAATGAGCGTTAATGAGCGTTAATGAGCGTTTGTCATTTTTTGCCGCTGAAAAACGGCACTTTGAACGCGAATTTCTGGCGTTCAGAAAAAAGCCCATAAACTCCACTGCTCATTAAAGCTGAAAAACGTCCATGTGTGCATGGACACATAGGCTAACATAGAGTGGAGTTTATGGGCTTTTACAAAAAACGCCCAAACTCCAATAAACTGCAGTTTATCAGCTCCAGTGTGCATGGAGCCTCAAGGTCAAGAAAATATCTTGGCTCTCAATGGGCCTAAAGAGACATAAACTAAAATGACTGTCCATTGAGACATTCATTGTAGCTTAAGGGGTTGCTTGGAGATGCGAAACGTCATCAGCATTACAGAACAAGTCCAGTTGGATGTAGCCAACCACTACTAGACATACCATGACCTGGATAAATGGGAACCCTACATTTATCTCCAAGCAACCCCTTAAGCTACAATGAATGTCTCAATGGACCTGAAGAGGCATAAACTCAAGTGTCTATGAAGGTTCCTAATTATCCAGGTCATGGTATATCTATTAATGGCTAGCCTCATCAAACTGGACTTGTTCTGTAATGTTTAAGGCATTTTGTATCTTCTCCAAGCAGCACCTTTAGTTCCAATGAACGTCAATAAGAAGCCCAGCTCTCTATTCATCTAAAGATGCATAAAGTCAAGTCTGTAAAGATTCTAATTGATCCAGGTGATGGTATGTCTAATAGTAGTTGACAGATTCCGATTGGACTTGTTCTGTAATGCTGAAGACATTTTGCAGTTATCCAAGCAGCTAGAACTGAACAAGTGGCTTGGAGAAGCTACAAAATGTCTTCCAACAGTAAGAACAAATCCAGCCGGATGTGGCCAACTATTAATAGATAATAATTGTAAAACATTTCCACCCAAGCATCAGAAAAAAGCAAACTTCTGAAAATATTTATCAGTCATATAGTCAGAGTCCATATTTGAACATGTGACCTCTGTGGAGTCTGACTGTAGCTCCACGTGTGGTGCCACCTGAGATGCTGGACAGCGGCCTATCTGTCTGATCTCTTAGGACAATCCTTGTCTTTTGTTTCTTGTGAACCTTGAACTCTGCTCCTCCCATGAACTTCCTGATTTTGGCCATGTCTCTGCACCTCCCATTTGCCAGATTATTGTGCTCTCTCCAGCCAATATCCTGATCATTTGTGTACCTGCAGCTGTCCTTATCTTCACTGCCACTCGTTACTGACCTTTGGCTTGTTCCTTGACTATGCTTCTGCTTGATCCCAACCTATAACCACTTATTACTGACCTTTGGCTTATTTTTTGCTTGATCCTTACTTGCTATATCTGCTACTGGAATCTGGCTTGCTCACATCCTGGTGGGGTGATCCTGAAGACCGCAACCTGGTACTAACATACAACAAAACTCCTCTCTACTATCAGCTCTGCTGAATACTGATTAGTGCTTAGACCCTGTATTTGAAGGTGAGCTCATTTCATGTGCAGGGGTGAGCTGCTCTATACCTATCCCGTTGGTCGGTGGGAGCCTCTCTGCTGCTATAGCTACTGGTCTCCAAGCCTGACCGTGACATGTAGTCCAGTTGAACATTTAAAAGTTTGAAAACCTCCAAAATTCTAATTTCTGAACAGTCCCATTTGGAGTCAGGCTCCAAAAAAGTTAATATTATAGAGCAAACAAATGATGCCAAATTGTGCTGAATGGTTTAAGAAGCTCCTGGAAGTCCAGTCTGATGAGATGGAGTCGAAGTACAATTTGCGCCACTTGTTTTATATTATTGAAGGAAGGTATTTCATAGCTTATTTGAGCTGCTAGAACTGAAGAATCTGTTTGGATATGCTTGGAAATGTCTTTAGCATCACAGAATAAGTTCAACTGAAAGTGACCAACTTACCAACTTTTGCTAGATAATAGGCAGAAACCTCCACCTATTTACAGCTGAAGGTTCAGTTGAATGCTTTGAAAGTTAGCAAACCTCCAAAATTCCAACTTCCAACCTAGACATCACATTGAAGCCAGTGAAAATCTGAACTGGGCTCCAAAGGGAGCAGAAAAGTCTCAAATTGTGCGAAAGGATCTGGAAAGCTATTGGCAGCCGTATGAGATAATGGGACAAAGAACAGCCTATAGGGATATTCAGAAGGGTGGGACCTTGTGGGACTGGAAGTCAAGCTAGGGATGCTTGGCCAACAGCAGAAGCAGATATAAGGCAGAAACAGACCTGAGTCCCTTTTTTTCCTGAAGTCTTGGACCCAAGTATTGGCCACATTGACCTACCCAACTCTTGTACATTGGCAGGACAGATGTCAGGTAACAGGTGCACTTCGTAGGAATCGGAAGTGCATCGCTAAGATAGTGGACCCTAGGACTGACTGCTGCAGATAGGACCCAGAGAGGATCAGGAAGCAGGTCTATTGGATCACTAACACAGATCTCAGTGGGAGCTAGAGCATAGATTCCCCAGGGCGCGGAGTCTAAGCCCCTGTACACACGGTCGGAGATTTTCGACAACCAAATCCGTCGGATTTTGCCCGTCGGATCTTGTCCGAAACTGTTGCATACACACGGTCGGACTAAGTTGTCGAAAAATCCGATCATTCAGAACATGATGACGTAATTTCCTTACGATGGGACTACGTTCAGGTTAGTAGCCAATAGCTTTGATGTAGGAATTTGATCTGAGCATGCGTGGCACTTGGTCCGATCAAAATTCTCTACACATGATCGGTGTATGTCCGATCGAACCAGTTGGTCGGAAAATATTTCCAACAAGTTGGAAAGTTGGGTCCGACGGATATTCCGACGGAATCAGTCCAATGCATACCACACACAGTCGGATTATCCGACAACACGGTCCGATAGGACACATTCCGATGGATTCTCCGACCGTGTGTACAAGGGCTAAGAGCCAGCCAGTTTTCACCAGAGCCTCTAGTGGTGAGGATGGAACAAAAAGGGATAAGGCAGAGGTCAGGGTATCTAGCAGACAGGAATAACAGAGTACACACCAAAGGTTCAGGGTCACAGGCATGCATGGATAGTCGGGGACACGCCAAAAGCAGGGGCGGACTGACCATTGGGCCACTCGGGCACTGCCCGAGGGCCCCATGCCACTAGGGGGCCCCATCAGGGTTGCCAGCCTCAGTAAAACCAGGGACAGTATGTAAAAATTTGTGTGGCCCCATAATCTCTGATTGCCTGGGGGCCCCATAATCTCCCATAGCCCGGGGGCCCCATGACTTGTCAGTCCTCCCCTGGCCAAAAGGTCAGGGTCACGAGCAGACAAAAATAGTCGAACACGCCAAGGTCTGTAACCGAGACAAACGAAGAGCACACGGCAATCGGGGAAACAGCCAAACACACAATGATACACAATGGTTGATCAGCACTGCTGGCTTGCCGTGCACAGGTTAATATAGGGTTCCCTGATAGGGCCTGGGGTGGAGCCATGCTTAGAGGAGAGGTTGTAAAAACAGCCAGGTGAGAGTGGCTGGCCTCTTAGTATGAACACACGAGGAGAGGTAAGCTGACAGAGAAATTACTGTATAACCATGACAACAGTATCTTCTCAACCACAAGTGGGGGTCTGTCTGTCCCCTATGCACAGGCATGTACTGGCCATAGGGACTATAGGGAGTTTCCCGGTGGGCCGATGGCTCAGTGGGCCGGTTTCAGTGACAGCCAGTGGCATCGCTGGTGGGGGGACTTTTGGGGCTATAGCCCCGAATCTGGGGCCCATAGCCCCGAGTCAGTCCAGGAGTCCCCAACCACAGGGTCCTGGCCCACTACCTGCCCTCTTTCTGGTGACCCTGATGTAAGGAGGGGCTCTCTGGGGAACCTGATGTAAGAGAGAGGCTCTCTGTGGACCCGGATGTAAGGGGTTGGCTCTCTAGGGACCCTGATGTGAGGCGGATGATCTCTAGGGACTCTGATGTAAGAGGGGCTCTCTGGGGACCCTGTTGTAAGGGGAAGGCTATATGGGGACCCTGATGTAAGGAGGGGCTCTCTGGGGACCCTGATGTAAGGAGGGGCTCTCTGGGGACCCTGATGTAAGGAGGGGGGCTCTCTAGGGGCTTTTTTGTGCAATTGTGTACAGTTTATATACTGTTTTTTGCGTTTTTGCAAAATTAAAGTGGATCGGTCTGCATGAAGTCCAGGGCCAAATTTTTGTCCCAGTCCAGCCCTGCCTATGCATAAGATCCTTCCCTGTTTTATTTGTATGTGAAAGAATCAAGGTGATTGTCAATTTGTTTGACTATGGACTGCAGATTGGTGGCTGTTCTTGCTGACCTTTGTACTGTACTTTTTGTGCTGTAACCCGTGATCCTCTTTTGAGAAGTCACACCACTAACATCTACATCCCTTCCCACAGCGGTTCATAGCTGGCCCTCTGGACCTACCCAAGGGAGATGTTGTGTGGCAACCTTCTCGGGCTCACTTGCGCCTCTCTGAGCTTCATTCTGGGGCTCACTGGCATCCTCAGTGACTATTGGCTGGTGAATTTTGGATCAGATCTTTTCCATGAAGGCATCTGGCAACGATGTGCCAAAAACGTATGCATTAAAATCAGTGGGAGAGGTAAGATGTGTGTTTAGGACTTTCAGCTTTCCATACAGCCATCTTAAAAAAAAAAAAATGGTACTAAAAATCATGCATTTTAAAAGCTTACTTTCAGTATTTTCTTTTGTGCCATATTTACTCAATTCCCCATCACTGATATTTGTGTTTCACTTACAGGGTACATCGATGCCACCCGCGCCCTTCTCATCTTTTCCACCGCTCTGCTCCTGTTTGGGATGGTGTTTTCCTGCCTTACATTTTTCAATTATCACATAGGCCGGTTCACAGCCTCCCTTGCAGCTGGTGCTCTGGAAGTCTTATCAGGTAAGGGCCCGCCTCCAAGCAGCAGCTGAAGGGTAGGGATGAGCCGGACACCCCCGGTTCAGTTCGCAGCAGAACATGAGAGCAGGCAAAAAATGTGTTCGAACACCGTTAAAGTCTATGGGAAACGAAAAATCAAAAGTGCTCATTTTAATTTTAAAGGCTTATATGCAAGTTATTGCCATAAAAAGTGTTTGGGGACCTGGGTCCTGCCCCAGGGGGGGACATGTATCAATGCAAAAAAAAAAAAGTTTTAAAAACGGATGTTTTTTTTTCGGGAGTAGTGATTTTAATAATGCTTAAAGTGAAACAAAAATTAAATATTCCTTTTAAATATTGTGCTTCGGGGTGTCCTTGGTATGCTTTTAAAGTAGCAAATTTTTCCCGTGTTTAGAACAATGCCACAGCAAAATGACATTTATAAAGGAAAAAATGTAATTTAAAACTGCTCACGGCTGTAATGTATTGTCGGGTCCCAGCAATATAGGTGAAAATCATTGAAAAAAACGACATGGGGTTCCCCCCAAGTCCATTACCAGGCCATTTGGGTCTGGTATGGATATTAAGGGGAACCCCACACCCAAATCTTAAAAAAAAAAAAAAATGGTGTGGGGGTTCCCCAGGCACTATATACTCTGAACAGCTGTATATATACTATACAGCCTGCCCTATATACTCTGCAGAAAATTGGGCCTTAGGTGTTGGTGGTACCACAACACTGTAAGCCCTTACAGTTACTCTTGGTGAGCGCAGGAACCGGCCCTGCTGTGAAATATTATATCAAAAATTGTAATTACATGCCCCTGTTAAACAGGGGCCGAAAAATTGGGCCTTTGGTGATGGTGGTACCAAAACACTGTAAGCCCTCAGTTAATCTTGTTGGGGACAGGAATGGGCCCTGCTGTGAAATATTATATCAAGACGTTAAATTGCATGCTCCTGTTAAACAGGGGCAGAAAAATTGGGCCTTGGCTGGTGGTGCCCTAAACCAAAAATACTGTTGGAAGCTAGCGTCATCAAGATTGAGGAGGAATAGGATAATCTGCTTAGGCAGTCTTCAAGGGATCCCACAATCCATAGAAAATTAAATCAGTTACATCAGCATCAGGTGCTTGATAGCTGCTGATCCAAGACTGATACATTTTTATGAATGTGAGCCTATCAACGGAGTCTGGAGAGGCGCACTCTACGATCCATTACAAATCCTCCAGCAGCACTGAATGTGCGTTCAGAAAGAATGCTGGATGCAGGACAAGCCAGTAGCTCAATTGCATATTGAGCAGGTTCTGCCCAGTGGTCCATCCTCAAGACCCAGTAACCCAGTGGATGCTCTGTTGGAAAGGTCTCCAAGTCTGCTCTTACCCCTATATATTCCTGCACCATGTAATGCAGACGCTGGCGATGGTTGCTTAAACCCATCAGACCTTGGAGCTGAGGACTGAAAAATAGTTTAAAGGCATTGGTCAGCTGGCCACCGCTCTTCCTCTGACTGAACTAAGCCTCAGCAACACGTTGTCCAGCACCAGGAAAATTGGAACCTCACGGGGTCTAGAAATGCATTGCACAAACCTTTCTTCAAGGCCTCCTGAAGATGTTTCATCCTCTGCTTCCTCTGTGAAGGCAGGATGAGTTCTGAAACCTTACCCTTGTACTGTGGATCAAGAAGGCTTGCCAGTCAGTAATGATCCCTCTCCTTGATACCATGTATCCTAGGGTCCTTTCACAGGCTTTGCAGAATCAGCAAGGCCATGCAGTGCAAATTTGCAGAAGTATTCGATTCTGAGTCCTCTGGGTCACTACTGATCACATGATCCGTAACAACCTCCCCCCAGCCACGTACAACTCCTTGGGGACTGAAAACCATCCCTTGAAGACTGCTGCTGAGTGTTGTCCTCCACGTCCATGCTAACACAATCCTTCTCCTCTTCTTCCTGTGTGTTTGGAATGGGGGCCTTGAGAGGTAAGGAAGTCCTCCTCCTCTTCCAAATGTTCTACCTCAAGTGCCCTATTCATTATTCCAGAACCGATCCAATGTGGTAGATGACTAGGCAGGAAATCGAGTGAGGGCATGATAGCCTCCACTCAGCTCTATGCCCTTGGAGGACCAGAGCTACCGCCAAAGTCGCTTTCAGTTCTCGGGCTTAAGGACATGGGTTTTGTTTTTTTAACGTCAATGTGTCATAAACATTTTTTTTTCTTTTGCTTTTAAGGGTAAATTAGAGTTCTGAGACTTTTTTTGACCCCAAAGCTATCAATAAAGAAGACCCGTCATGCTTATCTCTATTACAAGGGATGTTTACATTCGTTGTAATAAGGAATAAAAGTGATTTAAAAATAAAAATAAAAAATAAAGGAACAGTGTAAAAATAAATCAAATAAGAAAAAAAAAAGATTTAAAGCGCCCCATCCATCCATACTCGCACACTGAAGCAAGTGCATACCTCGCGCCCACACATGTAAACCGTGTTCAAACCACATGTGAGGTACTACCGTGATTGTTAGAGTGAGAGCAACAATTCTAGCACATGACCTAAATAGGTAACCTGTAAACATTTTTAAAATGTCGACTTTGGAGATTTTTACGAAACATCGTTTGTCGCCATTCCACAAGCGTGTGCAATTTTAAAGCATGACATGTTAGGTATCTATATACTCGACATCATCTTTCTCAATATATTTTAAAATAAAATTAGGGTATCTATTGTGTTTTTATTTTTATTTTTTTATTCATTAAAAATTTTTTTTTTTTTTTTAAATGGTGTTTTAAAAAGACCGATGCGCAAATATAGTGTGACATAAAATATTGCAATGACCGCCATTTTATATTCTCTATGGTCTCTGCTTAAAATATATATATATATATATATATATATATATATATATATATATATATATATATATATATATATATATATATATATATATATATATATAATTTTCTAGCAAAAAATACAGATTTTTATTTGTGAGAAAAAGGCCTGGTCTTTAAGTGGTTAACCTGACACGAAACATTCTCCATATTCTTCAGAAATAATCCATATACACCCACTACTTAATGGTCCTGTAATCTATTTTTCATAAAATCATTTCTTAATGTGTTTTCTGCCCCCATGTAACAGCAGTGCAACTTTGTCACTTATTTATTACAGTGATGTTTCTTCTTATCGGATTGACGGTATACACATCTGAAACGGCTCATGACGTCCTCAACGGTTCCTACAACTTTGAGTGGTCATTCTTCCTCTGCTGGACCTCAGGCTTTTTCTTGGTTGTTGCAGGTTGGTTGTCGGCAATGTCTCTGATTTACCCTACTGGGAAAAAAATGGGAGTTCCGAGTTACCTTAACCAATGTTAAACTGTGTGTTAATTGGATTGAACTCATATGCAGTCTGGTGATTGCATTGCTGATTAGTACAGACTGCAGACAAGCTGAATATAAACAAAACAATATTTACAATGAAGGAGGCTTGTTAAATCAGATTTCAGTGAACAGGGAAACTGACAGCAGTAAGAAGTTATGTTACCAAAGTGGAGTTATAGCTTTAGACAAATGTATACTAGGGGTTCTACTAGGGGTTCTACTAGGGGTTCCTTGGGGAGGAGCAATTTCAACCTCTCTGAGATAATCTGAAGTAACTACTTACACCAATGATCTTTTGAGCTATCTGTAAGAGGGAATTCTTCCCAATCACCACCAATGTAAGGAGCGTTCATCACACTGATAACTAGTATAACCAGCTCTTCCCTTCTATTAAAGAGTGTTTGGTCATTCTCCTGCTGACCACCAATCTAAAGGGGCCCTTTTCCACAAACCACCAATCTAAAGGGGCCCTTTTCCACAAACCACCAATCTAAAGGAGCCCTTTTCCACTGACCACCAATCTAAGGGGAGGGTCTTCTCTAACTGACCATCAATCTAACAGAACCCTTCTCCACTGACCAGGGAGCTCTTCAATAATCATCAATGAAAGAGCATTCTTCCCAATGACCACCAGTCTAATAGGACCCTTCTCTTCTCACATTGAATAGTGCTAGATGGACATTCTCCCATTGATCATCAATCTAAGTGGGGCCTTTTCCACTAACCACCAATCTAAGGGGGGACTCTTCTTCCACTGACCTGGCCAACAATCTAAAGGGACTCTTCTCCACTGACCACGCACCATTCCAAAGGTTTCAAGGGAGCTCCTCAATGGCAATGAGCTCCAATGTAAAGAGCATTATTCCCACTGATCACCAGTGTTATAGGGTTCTTCTTCCATTCACTACCACTATAAGATGGCCCATTTTCCTATGACCATCAAAGGAAGGTGGTCCTTCTCCCACCAACCTAAGGGAGCCCTTCTCCACTGGCCATCGACCTAAGGGAGCCCTTCTCCACTGGCCACAAATCTAAGGTAGCACTTCAGTGACCATTGTTATCACTGAAAATCATGTTGTTATATATTAAACAGTCCTGGGTGTCAAAATATTTTAAAGCCGAACTCCGTGAATTATTTGTATTATCTACATGCCTTGGTCCAGCTTGGCACAATGTAAATATGCATATCTCATACCTGATGAACTTATGGGGAAGATGAAAATCATGGTAGAAATTGGTGCTACTACAGTTATAGCTGCAATTTTGGTTCTGTGCAGGCCTGCTTTTCCTCTGCACATTGACCACAAGGGGTCATACGCATGGCACCATTGCCATTCATAGAATGCCTTGTATTTTCTTTTTTTCAGTGAATATAAGGCATTTTTTTGACTGGACATGGTGGAGATCATGACATCACCACTGCTTCCTTTCTACTGTGTCCATTCAGGGAACGCCTTGTATCCCCTGCAAAAAAATAAAATATACGGAGCTCTGTGAATGGTGGTGCTGCCAAGTGAGTGGCCCTTTGTGATCAGAGGTGAAGCCACTTACACAGAACCCAAGCAGGACCCCAGAGGATTGTGGTTATCGCTATAGTAGCACTGACTACTTGTTCAATTAAGCTTTGACAATAAAAACTGGAAGCTGATTGGCTACTACGTACGGCTGCACCAGATTTTGTACTCTCCAGTTTTAGTAAATCATTCCCATTGTCAAGCTGGTCAAGGTAAGTACGCAATATTTAGTTGCCAAGGAATAGCAGAAATCATGATCTTCATTGTTATTGCTAGTTCCTGGTATGTGATTCCCCCCCCCCCCCCCCCCCATAGACCACAAACCACAAACAATATGTCGGGGACACCAAAATAGATTTGGAAATCCAAAAAATCCCTGAAAGTTATTATTTTGTATATTTTTTTTATTTTTATTTTTAATCATCAGAAATTCAGTTTGCACGTCTAATGCAACCTTTTCTCTGCACAGCAACTTCGCACATCCTGGCGCACAAATCAACACCGCAGACTGGATATGAATCTCTGTGAGAGGGAAACATCGTCAACGGCCGGAGCTTTGGGAACTTTACCTTTCAACATCTACAGTATTGAGAGGGAGAAGGATTTTTGTCGCCTCCTACTGCCCACTTATATAAATTGTATAAGAAAAATGAAAAGAAAAAAAAAAAAATGTTACCATCTCGTATTTGGTATAAGTTAATAGTGTATATAAACCTAAGAAAATTTTTTAACCATTTTTTAAGGACCAAGCTTCTTTTTGAGATTTGTTGTTTACAAGTTAAAATCAGTTTATTTTTCTAGAAAATTACTTAGAACCCCCAAACACATAATAATAAAAAAAAAAAAAAAATATATATATATATATATATATATATATATATATATATATATATATATATATATATATATATATATATATATATATATATATATATATATAAATTTTTATTCTAAAAAATAATTTCTTCAGACACCCTAGAGAATAAAATGGCGGTTGTTGCAATACTTTGTCACACCGTATTTGTGCATCGGTCTTACAAGCGCAAGTTTTTTGGAAAAAATACACTTACATATGCGTTCGCTTCTGCGCACGAGCTCAACGGGAAGGGGCGCTTTAAATATTATTATTTTTTTTCATTTATTTTACTTTTTTTTTTTTTTTTTTTTTTTTTTTTTTTTTTACACTATCCTTGTTTGGGTCACTTTTATTCCTATTACAATGAATGTAAATATCCCTTGTAATAGAAAAAAAGCATGACAGGACCTCTTTAATGTGAGATCTGGCATCAAAAAGACCTCAGATCTCACATTTACACTTGAATGCAATAATAATAATAATAAAAAAAAAAAATGTCTTTTAAAAAAATAAAAAAAAAATAAAATCCCCTTTGAGACCATTGGGGTGGAAGTGACATTTGACGTCGCTTCCGTCATCCAATGTTATTGAGCTGAGTGGGGGCCATCATTCCCTTACTTGGCTCCACTCAATGTACCGACGTACAGCTACGGCTTGCTTTACGGTTTGCAGTAAGATGTTAATGCATTGCAGCTGAGCTTATCAGTCCTTAGATGAGTTGGCTGCATTGGTTTTCTTTTTTTCAGGCTAAGTACCCTTTTCTGCAGGTAGAGGAAAATGCCAAAATGATAATGTGTTATGGCGGAGCCAAAAAATGTAAAATTTTATTGCAAAATGATAAATACTAAGCAGCTGAACACAGAAGGATGAGTCCACATAAAATTGTAACACCTGATTAATATAAAGATAAGTGGAGAAAAAAAGAGAGAGGGGCGCCTCTGGGTGCAGATTTTTCAAAAGGTTTTATTAACAGTGTAAAAAATCATAAAATTTTGCACTCACATTTAGTAGGCAAAAAGTAGGCATTAAACACAGGGGGTCATCTGGTGTATCTGATTTAGAACGTCAGCCAGTGATCCGGTCCACATCTGTCATCTAGTTTTTCCTGTTCCTCTCGATATGGTCCACTACAGGTGTTTTAGAAGCAGCCGGCTTATGGATGGTGGACGCAAGATGTGTGGCTTCAAAACGAGGCTTGGGAGGCAGAGATGACCAGGGCACGGAGCTGTGACGTCATAGACCTATATATTGGTAACTAGAACGAGCGGATAAATTGAAATGATATCTATATAGATGAGGGGATGTTTTTATTGTAAAGTCACGTTGTGTGATAGGGACGAGGTGTATCTAGTATGAGGCAGTTTGAGCTCTGCAAAAAATAATTACAGGTGGGTTGTAGGGCAGTGGTACATCAAAGAATGGTGGCAATTTCGATACATTCAGTCCGCCTCTAGCCACGCCTACTGTTCTTAACCTGCCCCTATTTAAATTTCCTAGTCCCCTTCACTTTACTCTGATTTGCCTGATGAAAGAGCGCGGTCGTCCGACAATCTCGACCCGCACGCTCAAGAAACGCGTCGCATATTCTATGACGTCACAGCTCTGCGCCCTGGTCATCTCTGCCTCCCAAGCCTCGTTTTGAAGCCACACATCTTGCGTCCACCATCCATAAGCCGGCTGCTTCTAAAACGCCTGTAGTGGACCATATCGAGAGGAACAGGAAAAACTAGATGACAGATGTGGACCGGATCACTGGCTGACGTTCTAAATCAGATACACCAGATGACCCCCTGTGTTTAATGCTTACTTTTTGCCTACTAAATGTGAGTGCAAAATTTTATGATTTTTACACTGTTAATAAAACCTTTTGAAAAATCTGCACCCAGAGGCGCCCCTCTCTCTTTTTTTCTCCTTTATCTACAGCAATCCAGGAGCTTAAGTTTCAGCTCTTTCAAGGTGGCAGCCCTGTATGCGGATCCCTCCCCCCTCTCCATCTCTCTCCTCTCCTCTCCTCACGAACCAAAGAGCATTTAATTTCCTTTTTTGGACTTGACAAAGTAGTGCATTTTTTGCACTCACTATTATATGTACTTTTATAGACTCTTTTCTTTAGTGGGAACCCAATATCTCTGATTTGCGCCAAATACTTGTCTTATATAAAGATAAGTGGGCTGCACTAGAAGTGAGACTTTCAAAATCTAAAATTAGTAATATTAAAAAAAAAAAAAAGAAGAAAATTTATATTTTTTAGGTTTAGGAAGTTCCTGAACCTAAAATCATAAAAAATAAAATGTAAATTAAGAAAAAAGTAAATATTTTTAGACTTGGGGGTTTTATTTCTAGCGCTCCACAGTTAACTTTATATCTATCAAGTACAGGCAAATACCCATTAGAAATCTAGTGTCCTTCTACCTTCCTGTTATTACCAATGATGACAATGTTATCAGATTTTCTTGTTATCCTATGTAAACTACATCACCCCTCCGTATCATATAATGGAGATGATGATGAATTGGGGGGGGGGGGGGGGGGGGGTGTTTTTTAGTCCAACAGTTTAAGGTTCTCACCCTTGCATAGGAAGTGTGTGGTAAAAATAAAGAAGAAAATGGCCTTAAATAGAAAACGAATGCAGCCACCACATGGACTAATCAAGGCCCTTGAACACTTGAAGCCACTCCGCATAGCGGCAAGGTTGGAACAGCATCTTCTACTGGGACTTCCTTACCATAGCAGTTCCCTGTTGGAACAATGCATCATGCCTATTTAGGAAAGCATGGCTCTCCAAATCCTACTGTATGTAAGTTAATTGTTTGTTGTAACTGCTTTATATAAAACAAAGTGCTAAAAGCAAGAAATTGTGTCATCTGTTCCTTTTAAAGCCAATGCTACAGGTAAGCCCCCGTTACCTCTTTTCTCAGAATTCCTTAGTGTGTACACTTGCTGTGTCCATTATGAGGGCTTCCCATCATCTCTGTTTGAGTTTTTAATACATTTTCTTATAGAGGAATAAAACTGGAAGAGCTAGGGCCCACAAAGGTAGGTTTAATGCCCAAAACTCCCAGTTGGTCTCCTTGCCAAGAATATGTAAGAAGCCATGGGCCCACCAACTTTTAATGACAACCAAAGTATCCCATTAGGTGAAGACCCCTCTGTACTGCTCACTGTTCTTGCTGGAGTTGAAGCTGTACCTGAGGATCTGTAGTGCAAGGCTCTCCCTGCTTTTGCTTAATTTATTCTGAGGATCTGGGCTTCCTTCACCTCTCCTGCTGCTTCTTCGCTGTTGCCCCACCAGTCATTGGATCTCCAATCCGCTCTATTATGAGGAAGCAAAGCCCTGCTTCTACCAAGACGTCCACCTCCACACAAGTGCAAAGTGCAGAACACGCCATGGTAAGCCAGTAATGGGGAAAGGTTTGCCTACAGAGAACCTACAGGACAATATTGGTGACTAGTCCTTTGCCCTCTGCTTGCCAGATTCCACAGGTTGGGTCCTCCTTTAAATATCAATTGGCGCTTAAAAATTATTGTTTGGTCACATACACAAGGAACAAACCTTTCAAAGGCTTCCCTGAAACTTTTCATTGTAATTTTTACAACTTTTGTCAACAAGTTTTGAGTGCAATATTAAGATTGTTCCAATTGAAAATTTCCTTCTAATTTTACCTTTTGGCTGGATTTAGCCAATAGATGTCTCAATGGAAGCAGTGAGTGATTACACATCTGGCCATACTCCAATTTGTCAATTGGGGCCCCTGGCTCGACCACAATCTTCTTACTAAGGTGATGTTTTTCTCCATATAAAGGATCTGGAGGAATGATCACATCAGGGGATTGATTGTTCAGGCTGTTGACTTATTTTTTTTTTGGACTAAACGACACTTAACTTTGGATGTTCCACCATGACC
The DNA here is from genome assembly GCF_037356315.1 of Lithobates pipiens. Lineage (NCBI taxonomy): Eukaryota > Metazoa > Chordata > Amphibia > Anura > Ranidae > Lithobates > Lithobates pipiens. The sequence continues at coordinate 19,146,813 of NW_027507788.1, forward strand.
AGACTCTTATCTACTTTTCCTTATTTTCCAACCTTCCCACTTCCTCTACTACTCCCTCACTCATCGATCTCACTGGAACTTTATTCCTATCACTATACCCCTTCTCCCAATTCATCCCACTAGAGCTCCATCCCTGTCCCAATACCCTCCTCATTCATCCGCTAAAGCTTTATCCCTATACTCCTCCTCCCAATCCATCTCCTATCTGAATACCCCACTTATCCATCCACTAGACCAGGGGTCTCCAAAGTTTCCAAGAAAAGGGCCAGTTTACTGTCCTTCAGGCTTTAGGGTGGGCAGACTTTGGCAAATGGGAGTAGAAAATGTCCCAACATCATTGCCCCATTATTCGTTTTAATTGGAGAAATGGTGCCCCATTGTTGGTATCAATGGAAGAACAGAGCCCCCTTGATGGTGTCAGTAGGGGGAATGGTGCCCCAAGGGCCAGATAAGGGCAAGCTAAGGGCCACATCCGGCCCCTATGCATCCAACTAGAGCTTCATCCTCTTTTCCAATACCGCTCCTTATCCATTCACTAGAGCTTTATCCCTGTGACGGGAGTTACTTTGGGTGCGGGGTATGTGGAACCCAACTTGCCTTGGAGAGCTTTGGAAACTCCATGTCCAGCTCCCCCGGCCCCTCCTATGTGTAAATCACCCTGTGTCCATTAGGGGCACAGGATGACCGAGAACCCCACTATGATCTGTTCTAGTCGAACTCGCTGTACAGCCACACTGGAATGTTGCACACATGTATATATTGTGTGTCATCTCATGCTGTCGGACTCTTTGCTGGGATCGTTTGGGGTGTGCTATGTCCCATTGTTGTGTCTGTCTGCCTTATGAGAAGTGTACTATGAGATGGAGGTTTTATTCTAATACCAATACCCCTGTGCTCTATTCATCCCATTGGAGCTCCATCTTCTATCTCAGTACCCTCCAACCCCTTCCCATTCATGCAACTACCAGTTTTTTTCCACTATCCCAATAACCCACCTATTCCCTCTTTATTGGCTTAAAGTGGAAGTAAACCCATGGATTTAAACAGTTAAAAAAAAAAAGGCATGCCGGGAATGCTAACTGCACATTGGCTGTGCTCTCAGCCAAACTATCAAACATTCAATGGCTGGTGTCATAACGAATCACATGTGCAGCACCATAGCAGTTGAAGATTAAACGGAGGCAAATATGGCAGCTTCCTTGGCTGAAAACGATAGGGGAGTTTACTTCCACTTGAAGCTTTATACCTTATTCCGTTACCCCATCTTACCAAAACGTCATCCAAAAGCCAGCAGCTCAATCCGTCCATCCAATACATGCCACTTCTTGGCCTTCTCATCCATCCAATTGGAGGTCCATTCCCTCCCCCAATGCCCCCACCCTCTCCAAAAATTTGCTTCATCCCCATTTAATACATAACACTTCTCACCCCCCCCCCCAAATCCTTTTAATAAAATATCCCCCCTCCCTTCCACCCATCAGCTCCATTCCCCCCCCCCCCATCCATTACATGACACATATGAAGCTCTTTTCCTCTCCCCTCCCATTTATCCCACCAAAGTTCCACCACTTATACCAATATCCAGCCACCAGCTACATTTCCCCAACCAACATATGATGCTTCTCAACTATCTTACTCCAGCCCAATCGCCCCCGTCCTCTTTATACACTCCACACTCCAATACCTTCCTTCCCTTCAGCACCAACTCTCAACCCACTTTTCTTTAAAACTCCACCACCCAACACCACCAGCCCTGTCATTTGATCTCAAACTTCCAAAATTTCTAGCAAATTCCCTGCACTTATAATGCCAACATTCCACACATTGAGTGCCGGGACTCCCGGCAAGGGCAACTCCCCATAGCGCCAAACTTTCCCTGATTTCGAGGGACTGTCCCTGATTTGGAACAAAGTCCCTTTTGTCCCTCTTTATATGTCCTCATTTTGGTCTGATCTATATGGTTGAAAATAAAATGTACTTTTTATCCATCAAAAAGTGTTTTCCGGTGCTGAACTCATCATCCAATTTCTAAATGACTGCGTTTGTAAATTTCAAAAGTCAATATAATAGAATAGGAATGGTAAAAAAGCACTTGTGGGTTTACCAATTGGTTTTTTTGTACTATTCTCCTTTAAGGGGGTGTGTCCTAGACCTGCATACTTTTTGCTAATAGGTGTCCCTCATTCCCATCTCAGAAAGCTGGGAGGTAATGAAAAGGCCCAGATGTTCCCTCCTCACCCCCCTCTGATCTATGGACTATTTCAGTAGCACAGGTTGCAGATCCCCCCCCCCCCCCCCCCCCAATAAGGTGCCAAGTCAACTGCCACTTCTGCCCACCTACATTGGCCCTACCAACATAAAAAAAAAAATCTCCACCAAGTTCTTCAAGTCTTGCCACAGATTCTCAATTGGATTTAGGTCTGGACTTTGACTGGCCAGTCTAACACATGAATATGCTTTGATCTAAATAATTTCATTGTAGCTCTGGCTGTAGGTTTAGTGTCGTTGGAAGGTGAACTTCCACCCCGGTCTCAAGTCTTTTGCAGATTGTAACAGGTTTTCTTCTAAGATTGCCCTGTATTTGGCTCCATCCATCTTCCCATCAACTCTGACCAGCTTCCCTGTCCCTGCTGAAGAAAAGCATCCCCACCACATGATGCTGCCACCACCCTGGTGGTGGCCTTGCGGCTTCACAGCCTGTTTCCTACTGCGCATGTGTGAGTTGCGCATCTTTCTCATCTTCTGGGACACAAACAGGTGAAGGTGAGGGGGGGGGGGGGTAGGAAGGGCAAACCCCCCCCCCCCCCCCACCCCGGAAGTGATGTACATTGCTGCGGCACCGTGGGATGGAAGTCCTGAAGAAAATATCAGAAAAAAAAGTATGAAAAATCCAAAAACGCTTATGTTTTCAAAGAACTTCCATTTTTGCCTAGAACTCCACTTTAACTAAGAATTTTTTTTTGGTTTAATTCTCCTTTAAGGGGGCATGTCCTATGCCTACATACTTTTGCTAGTAGGTGTCCCACATTCCAAACTCAAAAAGTTGGGAGGTATATAAAAGTCTTACACTGGGTGACTTCACAGATCTGGAAGAAATATACACAAAGCTCACCAGGATTTTATGAAGAATATACATGACTGGTCAGTGGCGATGCTAGGGGGTGGCTTTTGGGGCTACAGTCCCGAATCTCTGGAGGGGTCCCCAAGGGGAGGGGGGCTCTCTGGAGACCCTGATGCAAGGGGAAGGCTCTCTGGGGACCAAATTGCAAGGGGAAGGCTCTCTGGGGACCCTGATGTAAGTGGAGGGCTCTCTGGGGACCCTGATGTAAGTGGAGGGCTCTCTGGGAACCCTGATGTAAGTGGGGGGGTTCTCTGGGAACCCTGATGTAAGGTGGAGGCTCTCTGGTGACCCTGATGTAAATGGGGGGCTCTCTGGGGAACCTGCTGCAAGGGGGAGGCTCTCTGGGGACCCTGATGTAAGGGGGGTTCTCTGGGAACCCTGATGCAAGGGGAGGCTCTCTGGGGACCCTGATGCAAGGGGGAGGCTCTCTGGGGACCCTGATGCAAGGGGGAGGCTCTCTGGGGACCCTGATGCAAGGGGAGGCTCTCTGGGGACCCTGATGCAAGGGGGGGCTCTCTGGGGACCCTGATGCAAGGGGGGGCTCTCTGGGGACCCTGATGCAAGGGGAGGCTCTTATGCAAGGGTGAGGCTCTATGGGGACCCTGATGTAAGGTGGAGGCTCTCTGGGGACCCTGATGTAAGGTGGAGGCTCTCTGGGGACCCTGATTTAAGGGGAGGCTCTCTGGGGACCCTGATGCAAGAGGTGGGGCTCTCTGTGGACCCTTATTATAGACACACACGTATATTGCTATATACATGTATATGCCCACCCAAGCTTATGACGCTCTTTACTACGCTGTTATGGGCTCTAGCCCCAGATGTTTTGTAGACCTATCAACGTCCCTGACTCCAGTTAAGACAATATTTGCTTATTCTGGAGCTCATCTTTAAACACAATGATAAGAAACCATCAATGCCTTCATTAAAAAAAAAAAAACACGAAAACAAAAAAAAACGTATATTTCTGCTGAGAAGTGCCAGCAGCACCTTTGTACAGAAAGAATGAAGCGACCTGTCATTTATTACACTAGACTGCCCCTGACCTCAAAGGACCTTGCCATTGTTTTGCCCATTTCCATCATGGCTGCCCGGGTCCCCCTATCGCTCCAACCCTCACGTTGAGCCACGCGTATCATCGAGACAGCGATTGGCTATTACGTCGACTGACACGCGGCTGGCTAGCGGAGCTCAGGCTCGTGATTGGTCAGCGGCTGATTGGCTGGGAGAATTGCGGAGAAGCTGATTGGCCGTAAGCCTCGCCGAAGACGCTGATTGGTCGCCGGCCCCAGTCGGTCTCTCCCAGGTGTCAGGAAAGATGGCGCTGAGGGCTCTGGTCGGTGTCAAGCGGGTCATAGACTATGCCGTGAAGGTGAGAGCCGGCTTCGGCCGGGGCCGGTGAGGGGGGAGGGGGGTGGTCGGTGCTGAGGAAATAATTCTTCTTACACTTCCAGAACTCTGTCACCATGGTAATGGCTTCTTTCAGTGCAGAACTCTGACTACTCCGCTGGACTCCCAGTGACCCCCCCCCCCCCCCCACCTTATTCATAATACCTCAGGCTGGCCGAGGAGCTGGGCCAGCACAGGCAGTTACTGGACTCCTGCAGAAAAGTAGAGGGCTATGGCAGGTAAAGAGGAAGCAGCTGGGCCAGCACAGGCAGTATTCAGGCACTCCTGGAAGAGGAGAGGGCTATGACATGCAAGGAGGGAGGAGCTGGGCCAGCACAGGCAGTAATTGGACCCTTCCAATTGAGGAGAGGGCTATGCTGTGTAAGGAGGGAGGAGCTGGGCCAGCACGGACAGCTATGACATGCAAGGATGGAGGAGCTGGACCAGCACAGATCGTAATAGGGAACTTCCAGGAGAGGGCTATAAAATGTAAAGACGGGGGAGCTGGGCCAGCACAGGCAGTTATTGGACCCTCCCAGAGGAGGAGAGGGCTATGACGTGTAAGGAGGGAGGAGCTGGGCCAGCACAGGCAGTAATTGGACCCTTCCAATTGAGAGGGCTATGCTGTGTAAGGAGGGAGGAGCTGGGCCAGCATGGACAGTAATAGGGCACCATCAGAAGAGGAGAGGGCTATGACATGCAAGGATGGAGGAGCTGGGCCAGCACAGACAGTAATGGGGCACTATCGGGAGAGGAGAGGGCTATGACTTGCAATAAGAAGAGCTGGGCCAGCACAGGCAGCAATTGGGCCTTCCAAGAAAAGGAGAGGGCTGTGATGTGTAAGGAGGGAGGAGCTGGGCCAGCACAGACAGTAATAGGGGACGTCTGGCAGAGGAGAGGGCTATAACATGTAAAGACTGAGGAGTGAGCTGGGCCAGCATGGACAGTAATAGGCCTGTCCTCTTCGGATGGTGCCCTATCTCTTGCAATAAGAGGAGCTGGGCCAGCACATGCAGTAATGGGACCTTTCTGGAAGAGGAGAGGGCTGTGATGTGTAAAGGAGGGAGGAGCTGGGCCAGCACAGATAGTAATTGGACCCTTCCAATTGAGGAGAGGGCTATGATGTGTAAGGAGGTAGGAGCTGGGCCAGCACGGACAGCTATGACATGCAAGGATGGAGGAGCTGGACCAGCACAGATAGTAATAGGGAACTTCCAGGAGAGGGCTATAAAATGTAAAGACGGGGGAGCTGGGCCAGCATAGGCAGTTATTGGACCCTCCCAGAGGAGGAGAGGGCTATGATGTGTAAGGAGGGAGGAGCTGGGCCAGCACAGACAGTAATTGGACCCTTCCAATTGAGGAGAGGACTATGCTGTGTAAGGAGGGAGGAGCTGGGCCAGCATGGACAGTAATAGGGCACCATCAGAAGAGGAGAGGGCTATGACATGCAAGGATGGAGGAGCTGGGCCAGCACAGATAGTAATAGGGAACTTCCAGAAGAGGAGAGGGCTATAAAATGTAAAGACAGGGGAGCTGGGCCAGCACAGACAGTAATGGGGAACTATCGGGAGAGGGGAGGGCCATGACTTGCAATAAGAAGAGCTGGGCCAGCACAGGCAGCAATTGGGCCTTCCAAGAAAAGGAGAGTGCTGTGATGTGTAAGGAGGGAGGAGCTGGGCCAGCACAGACAGTAATAGGGGACGTCTGGCAGAGGAGAGGGCTATAACATGTAAAGACTGAGGAGTGAGCTGGGCCAGCATGGACAGTAATAGGGCAACATCCGAAGAGGACAGGCCTATCTCTTGCAATAAGAGGAGCTGGGCCAGCACATGCAGTAATGGGACTTTCCCGGAAGAGGAGAGGGCTGTGATGTGTAAAGGAGGGAGGAGCTGGGCCAGCACAGATAGTAATTGGACACCCTCAAAAAAAGGAGAGGAGGGGGGGGAGCTGTTAGGAAATGGATTCTGCCTGGGGACGTTAAAGGGGAACTCCACTTGAGCGACCTTAAAATATTCTAACTAGTTCCCAATATTGTTACAATATGTTTTAAAATAAATATATATATATAATTTGCTAGTCCACAGAGTCCAGTGCTATTTTCTCCCTTCCCCTACTATGGCGCCACCTAGGGGTACATCTGTGCAACTGCAAAATCCTACAATGCCGTCCTCCCTTCTGGGCCCCATACACTTGCAGAGAACCAGAGAACTGCTGTCTGCGCATGCACAGTTGGTTGCAGATTGTTGTGCATACAGTGCATGGGCCTGCCCCGTCCTCTATACCCCGTGGAGAGTCTGAGCATGTGTGAGGTTTGTGCTTCACACCTCACGTGTGTGTGTGTGTGTGTGTGTGTGTGTGTGTGTGTGTGTGTGTGTGTGTGTGTGTGTGTGTTTTTTTTTTTTTTTTTTTTTTTTTTATTGAACAAGAATGTCAGATGCAGGCAACGCGTTTCGGGGGGAAAGGACTTTCCATTCTTCAGGGGTAAATGTATAGAAACAACAAATAAAATGGATATTGGGAGATGACAGTAGACTATCACCAATTTTTTAGTTTTGCAGTCCCTTTGCTAAGGCCCCCTGTGTTCATGTAGCTCCTCCCACTAACAACGTCTTGTGTCCCCATCTGTGCGCACTCACATAATGGACGTCCAACATCATCTAGCCCAGTAGTGGTCAACATTTTGTTATATGGGGGGCCTTAAGTGTGGTCCTTGACATCACCAAAGGACAAAACTTGTGAAGGTTAAGTGTCAGACAGCAGACACACAACCAGATATAGTCAAAAACTATGGGCATGATACAAGAGGCAGAGAGTGGGGCCAGGGCGAGAGTTGGCCTGAGAGAGAGAGAGAGAGAGAGAGAGAGAGTGTAGGGCCAGGGCACGAGAGGCAGAGAGAGAGAGAGAGAGAGAGAGAGTGTAGGGCCAGGGCACGAGAGGCAGAGAGAGAGAGAGAGAGTGTGGGGCCAGGGCACGAGAGGCGGAGAGAGAGGCAGAGAGAGAGAGAGAGAGTGTAGGGCCAGGGCACGAGAGGCAGAGAGAGAGAGAGAGAGAGAGAGTGTGGGGCCAGGGCACGAGAGGCAGAGAGAGAGAGAGAGAGAGAGAGTGTGGGGCCAGGGCACGAGAGGCGGAGAGAGAGGCAGAGAGAGAGTGTGTGGGGCCAGGGCACGAGAGGCAGAGAGAGAGAGTGTGTGGGGCCAGGGCACGAGAGGCAGAGAGAGAGAGAGTGTGTGGGGCCAGGGCACGAGAGGCAGAGAGAGAGAGTGTGTGGGGCCAGGGCACGAGAGGCAGAGAGAGAGAGAGTGTGTGGGGCCAGGGCACGAGAGGCAGAGAGAGTGTGTGGGGCCAGGGCACGAGAGGCAGAGAGAGTGTGTGGGGCCAGGGCACGAGAGGCAGAGAGAGTGTGTGGGGCCAGGGAGCGAGAGGCGGAGAGAGAGAGTGTGGGGCCAGGGCGAGAGTTGGCCTGAGAGAGAGAGTGTGTGGGGCCAGGGAGCGAGAGTTGGCCTGAGAGAGAGAGAGAGAGAGTGTGGGGCCAGGGAGCGAGAGGCGGAGAGAGAGAGAGAGAGCGTGGGGCCTGGGAGCGAGAGGTGGAGAGAGAGAGAGCGTGGGGCCAGGGAGCGAGAGGCGGAGAGAGAGAGAGCGTGGGGCCAGGGAGCGAGAGGCGGAGAGAGAGAGAGCGTGGGGCCAGGGAGCGAGAGGCGGAGAGAGAGAGAGCGTGGGGCCAGGGAGCGAGAGGCGGAGAGAGAGCGAGCGTGGGGCCAGGGCGCGAGAGGCGGAGAGAGAGCGAGCGTGGGGCCAGGGCGCGAGAGGCGGAGAGAGAGCGAGCGTGGGGCCAGGGCGCGAGAGGCGGAGAGAGAGCGAGCGTGGGGCCAGGGCGCGAGAGGCGGAGAGAGAGCGAGCGTGGGGCCAGGGCGCGAGAGGCGGAGAGAGAGCGAGCGTGGGGCCAGGGCGCAAGAGGCGGAGAGAGAGCAAGCGTGGGGCCAGGGCGCGAGAGGCGGAGAGAGAGCAAGCGTGGGGCCAGGGCGCGAGAGGCGGAGAGAGAGAGATCGTGGGGCCAGGGCGCGAGAGGCGGAGAGAGAGAGATCGTGGGGCCAGGACGCGAGAGAGATCGTGGGGCCAGGGCGCGAGAGAGATCGTGGGGCCAGGGCGCGAGAGAGATCGTGGGGCAGGGTGCGAGAGAGAGAGGGGGGGCAGGGTGCGAGAGAGAGAGGGGGGGCAGGGTACGAGAGAGAGAGAGAGGGGGGGCAGGGTACGAGAGAGAGAGAGGGGGGGCAGGGTACGAGAGAGAGAGAGGGGGGGCAGGGTACGAGAGAGAGAGAGAGGGGGGGCAGGGTGCGAGAGAGAGAGGGGGGGGCAGGGTGCGAGAGAGAGAGAGGGAGGGCAGGGTGCGAGAGAGAGAGAGGGAGGGCAGGGTGCGAGAGAGAGAGAGAGAGAGAGGGGGGGGCAGGGTGCGAGAAAGAGGGGGGGGGGCAGGGTGCGAGAGAGAGAGGGGGGGGGGCAGGGTGCGAGAGAGAGAGAGAGAGAGAGAGAGAGAGAGAGGGGGGGGGCAGGGTGCGAGAGAGAGAGGGGGGGGCAGGGTGCGAGAGAGAGAGAGGGGGGGGGCAGGGTGCGAGAGAGAGGGGGGGCAGGGTGCGAGAGAGAGAGAGAGGGGGGGCAGGGTGCGAGAGAGAGGGGGGGCAGGGTGCGAGAGAGAGAGAGAGGGGGGGCAGGGTGCGAGAGAGAGAGAGAGGGGGGGGCAGGGTGCGAGAGAGAGAGAGGGGGGGCAGGGTGCGAGAGAGAGAGAGGGGGGGCAGGGTGCGAGAGAGAGAGAGGGGGGGCAGGGTGCGAGAGAGAGAGAGGGGGGGGGCAGGGTGCGAGAGAGAGAGGGGGGGGGCAGGGTGCGAGAGAGAGAGAGAGAGAGGGGGCAGGGTGCGAGAGAGAGAGGGGGGGGGGCAGGGTGAGAGAGAGGGGGGGGGGCAGGGTGAGAGAGAGAGGGGGGGGGCAGGGTGCGAGAGAGAGAGGGGGGGGCAGGGTGCGAGAGAGAGAGGGGGGGGCAGGGTGCGAGAGAGAGAGAGGGGGGGGGGCAGGGTGCGAGAGAGAGAGGGGGGGGGGCAGGGTGCGAGAGAGAGAGAGAGGGGGGGGGGCAGGGTGCGAGAGAGAGAGAGGGGGGGGGCAGGGTGCGAGAGAGAGAGAGGGGGGGGGGCAGGGTGCGAGAGAGAGAGAGGGGGGGGCAGGGTGCGAGAGAGAGAGAGAGGGGGGCAGGGTGCGAGAGAGAGAGAGGGGGGGGGCAGGGTGCGACAGAGAGGGGGGGGGCAGGCTGCGACAGAGAGAGGGGGGGGGCAGGGTGCGAGAGAGAGAGAGAGGGGGGCAGGGTGCGACAGAGAGAGAGAGAGAGAGAGAGAGAGGGGGGGGGCAGTGTGCGAGAGAGAGAGGGGGGGGCAGTGTGCGAGAGAGAGAGGGGGGGGCAGTGTGCGAGAGAGAGGGGGGGGGCAGGGTGCGAGAGAGAGAGAGAGGGGGGGGCAGGGTGCAAGAGAGAGAGAGGGGGGGGGCAGGGTGCGAGAGAGAGAGAGAGGGGGGGGGGCAGGGTGCGAGAGAGAGGGGGGGGGGGCAGGGTGCGAGAGAGAGGGGGGGGGGGCAGGGTGCGAGAGAGAGAGGGGGGGGGCAGGGTGCGAGAGAGAGAGGGGGGGGGCAGGGTGCGAGAGAGAGAGGGGGGGCAGGGTGCGAGAGAGAGAGGGGGGGCAGGGTGCGAGAGAGAGAGGGGGGGCAGGGTGCGAGAGAGAGAGAGAGGGGGGGCAGGGTGCGCGAGAGGGGGGGCAGGGTGCGCGAGAGGGGGGGCAGGGTGCGAGAGAGAGAGGGGGGGGCAGGGTGCGAGAGAGAGAGGGGGGGGCAGGGTGCGAGAGAGAGAGAGAGAGAGGGGGGGGGCAGGGTGCGAGAGAGAGAGAGAGAGGGGGGCAAGGTGCGAGAGAGAGAGAGGGGGGGCAGGGTGCGAGAGAGAGGGGGGGCAGGGTGCGAGAGAGAGGGGGGGCAGGGTGCGAGAGAGAGAGGGGGGGGGGGCAGGGTGCGAGAGAGAGAGAGAGAGAGGGGGCAGGGTGCGAGAGAGAGAGGGGGGGGGGCAGGGTGAGAGAGAGAGGGGGGGGGCAGGGTGCGAGGGTGCGAGAGAGGGGGGGGCAGGGTGCGAGAGAGAGAGAGGGGGGGCAGGGTGCGAGAGAGAGAGAGAGGGGGGGGCAGGGTGCGAGAGAGAGAGAGAGAGAGGGGGGGGCAGGGTGCGAGAGAGAGAGGGGGGGGCAGGGTGCGAGAGAGAGGGGGGGGGCAGGGTGCGAGAGAGAGGGGGGGGGCAGGGTGCGAGAGAGAGAGGGGGGGGCAGGGTGCGAGAGAGAGAGGGGGGGGCAGGGTGCGAGAGAGAGAGAGGGGGGGGGCAGGGTGCGAGAGAGAGAGGGGGGGGGGCAGGGTGCGAGAGAGAGAGGGGGGGGGGCAGGGTGCGAGAGAGAGAGAGAGGGGGGGGGGGCAGGGTGCGAGAGAGAGAGAGGGGGGGGGGCAGGGTGCGAGAGAGAGAGAGGGGGGGGGGCAGGGTGCGAGAGAGAGAGAGGGGGGGGCAGGGTGCGAGAGAGAGAGAGGGGGGCAGGGTGCGAGAGAGAGAGAGGGGGGGGGCAGGGTGCGACAGAGAGGGGGGGGGGGCAGGCTGCGACAGAGAGAGGGGGGGGGCAGGGTGCGAGAGAGAGAGAGAGAGAGGGGGGCAGGGTGCGACAGAGAGAGAGAGAGAGAGAGAGAGAGGGGGGGGGGGCAGTGTGCGAGAGAGAGAGGGGGGGGCAGTGTGCGAGAGAGAGAGGGGGGGGCAGTGTGCGAGAGAGAGGGGGGGGCAGGGTGCGAGAGAGAGAGAGAGGGGGGGGCAGGGTGCAAGAGAGAGAGAGGGGGGGGGCAGGGTGCGAGAGAGAGAGAGAGGGGGGGGGCAGGGTGCGAGAGAGAGGGGGGGGGGCAGGGTGCGAGAGAGAGGGGGGGCAGGGTGCGAGAGAGAGAGGGGGGGGGCAGGGTGCGAGAGAGAGAGGGGGGGGCAGGGTGCGAGAGAGAGAGGGGGGGGGCAGGGTGCGAGAGAGAGAGGGGGGGCAGGGTGCGAGAGAGAGAGGGGGGCAGGGTGCGAGAGAGAGAGAGAGGGGGGGCAGGGTGCGCGAGAGGGGGGGCAGGGTGCGCGAGAGGGGGGGCAGGGTGCGAGAGAGAGAGGGGGGGGCAGGGTGCGAGAGAGAGAGGGGGGGGCAGGGTGCGAGAGAGAGAGAGAGAGGGGGGGGGGCAGGGTGCGAGAGAGAGAGAGAGAGGGGGGCAAGGTGCGAGAGAGAGAGAGGGGGGGCAGGGTGCGAGAGAGAGGGGGGGCAGGGTGCGAGAGAGAGGGGGGGCAGGGTGCGAGAGAGAGAGAGAGGGGGGGCAGGGTGCGAGAGAGAGAGAGAGGGGGGGCAGGGTGAGAGAGAGAGAGGGGGGCAGGGTGCGAGAGAGAGAGAGAGGGGGGGGGCAGGGTGTGAGAGAGGGGGGGCAGGGTGAGAGAGAGAGAGGGGGGCAGGGTGCGAGAGAGAGAGAGAGGGGGGGGGCAGGGTGTGAGAGAGGGGGGGGCAGGGTGCGAGAGAGAGAGGGGGGGCAGGGTGCGAGAGAGAGAGAGAGAGAGAGGGGGGGGGGCAGGGTGCGAGAGAGAGGGGGGCAGGGTGCGAGAGAGAGAGAGAGAGAGAGAGAGAGAGAGAGAGAGAGAGAGGGGGGCAGGGTGCGAGAGAGAGAGAGAGGGGGGGCAGGGTGCGAGAGAGAGAGAGAGAGAGAGGGGGGGCAGGGTGCGAGAGAGAGGGGGGGCAGGGTGCGAGAGAGAGGGGGGGCAGGGTGCGAGAGAGAGAGAGGGGGGGCAGGGTGCGAGAGAGAGAGGGGGGGCAGGGTGCGAGAGAGAGAGAGAGGGGGGGCAGGGTGCGAGAGAGAGAGGGGGGGGCAGGGTGCGAGAGAGAGAGGGGGGGCAGGGTGCGAGAGAGAGAGAGAGAGAGAGAGAGGGGGCAGGGTGCGAGAGAGAGAGAGGGGGGGCAGGGTGCGAGAGAGAGAGAGGGGGGGCAGGGTGCGAGAGAGAGAGAGGGGGGGCAGGGTGCGCGAGAGAGAGGGGGGGCAGGGTGCGAGAGAGAGGGGGCGGGGCAGGGTGCGAGAGAGAGGGGGCGGGGCAGGTTGCGAGAGAGAGGGGGCGGGGCAGGGTGCGAGAGAGAGGGGGCGGGGCAGGGTGCGAGAGAGAGGGGGCGGGGCAGGGTGCGAGAGAGAGGGGGCGGGGCAGGGTGCGAGAGAGAGGGGGCGGGGCAGGGTGCGAGAGAGAGGGGGCGGGGCAGGGTGCGAGAGAGAGGGGGGGCAGGGTGCGAGAGAGAGGGGGGGCAGGGTGCGAGAGAGAGGGGGGGCAGGGTGCGAGAGGAGGTGTGAGAGAGGGTGGGGCCAGGGTGCGAGAGAGAGGGGGGGCAGGGTGCGAGAGGAGGTGTGAGAGAGGGTGGGGCCAGGGTGCGAGAGAGAGGGGGGCAGGGTGCGAGAGAGAGGGGGGGCAGGGTGCGAGAGAGAGGGGGGCAGGGTGCGAGAGGAGGTGTGAGAGAGGGTGGGGCCAGGGTGCGAGAGAGAGGGGGGGCAGGGTGCGAGAGAGAGGGGGGGCAGGGTGCGAGAGGAGGTGGGAGAGAGGGTGGGGCCAGGGTGCGAGAGAGAGGGGGCGGGGCAGGGTGCGAGAGAGAGGGGGCGGGGCAGGGTGCGAGAGAGAGGGGGCGGGGCAGGGTGCGAGAGAGAGGGGGCGGGGCAGGGTGCGAGAGAGGGGGCGGGGCAGGGTGCGAGAGAGAGGGGGGCAGGGTGCGAGAGAGAGGGGGGGCAGGGTGCGAGAGAGAGGGGGGGCAGGGTGCGAGAGGAGGTGTGAGAGAGGGTGGGGCCAGGGTGCGAGAGAGAGGGGGGGCAGGGTGCGAGAGGAGGTGTGAGAGAGGGTGGGGCCAGGGTGCGAGAGAGAGGGGGGGCAGGGTGCGAGAGAGAGGGGGGGGCAGGGTGCGAGAGGAGGTGTGAGAGAGGGTGGGGCCAGGGTGCGAGAGAGAGGGGGGGCAGGGTGCGAGAGAGAGGGGGGGCAGGGTGCGAGAGGAGGTGTGAGAGAGGGTGGGGCTAGAGTGCAAATGGCGGCCAAAGAGCTGTGGCCAGAGTATCTCTAACCATTTTAACATTGGCTCAGATTATTTTTATTCAGTATAAAGATGGAGATGAGCTCCTCCCATCAGGACAAAGGAAAGACGCCAATTTGGACGCATTTATGCAGTAAATCTGTAAGCCGTCGCGACTCCCGGGATCTAATGAGGTGACTTGTGCTGTAAATCACTCGTCGCTCCGGCTTATCTGTTTCTCCCTCTTTGATGGCTTCACGGATGAAGTGTCTGTTTGTGATGAAGAATAAGCGTCAGCTCTCAATATCAGAGGATGATTTGTATGTAAATCACTCGGCTAGGACAGATTTCATCACTTTTTGTTTTTTTCCAGTCCCTCAATTTCCAGACCTGTTCCTGGAGGGAACAAAATTGACAGATTTCTTCGGCTTTTGAATGAGAGAAGCTCTACCTTCTGGACAGCTGTAGGAAGTTTTAAGTGCGGCACTTGAACATGAATTTCTTCCTTTATTGGGCTTAATTTCCAAACATATTCCCTCTTGATGCGGCCTGAACACAGCTGTGTTTCGGGGGCTTGGTGGGGTTCCTTTATTTCCTTTTCAAGTAAGAAACCGCTTTAAATTTGGATCAAAGACGCAGCTGGCAACCCAGACGGAACGCACTTGGCTGCCAAGATGGCGGTTAAGGGTGTAGAAGAGCCTCTTGTATGGTATTAGGAATATAGGAGCTCCCGATGCCGACTTGTGCATATTGGGACTCCTGAATAGGGATGGGGGTGACTAAGAGAAAATCTTCTTCTGCCATTCAGACCTCCAAAGCAGCTCTTTAACCTCTTACTTACTGGCCATTTAAACCCCCTTCCTGCCCAGACCAATTTTCAGCTTTCAGCGCTGTCACTCTTTGAATGACAATTGCGCGGTCATGCTACAGTTTACCTAAATTACATTTTTATTGTTTTTTCCACACCAACAGAGCTTTCTTTTGTGGGTATTTAATTGCTGCTGGTTTTTTATTTTTTGCTAAATAAAACAAAAAGACCGAAATTTTTGAAGGAAAAAAAAACTGTTTCATAGTTTGTTATAAAATTTTGAAAACGGGTAATTTTTTCTCCTTCATTGATGTGTGCTGATTAGGTGGCACTGATGGGTGGCACTGATGGGCACTGGTGGGTGACGGGGGTGGCACTGGTAGGTGACACTGATGGGTGAAACTGATGGGCACTGGTAGGTGACACGGGGGGGGGGTACTGATGGGTGGCACTGGTAGGTGACATTGATGGGCAGCACTGATCTGTGGCAGTAATTATCAGACAGTGATGGGCATTGATGGGTGGCACAGTGGGCACTGGTAGGGGGCACAGTGAGTAATGGTAGGTGGCACAGTGGGCACTGGGAGGTGACATTGGTGGGCACAGCCACGGCTTTCTCAGTGAGGGACCAATGTCCCTCTGCTAGAAGCCAGTGATTGGCATTTTTTGCCCTCACGCTAAGTGTGAGGGGGAAAAAAATACCAATTGCCAAGCTTCTGTTTAGATCATGCGATCAGCGGTCATTGGCTGACCGCTGATCACATGGTAAGGGGCCAGGATCGGGCCCTTACTCTGATCTGTGATCAGCCGAGTCTCATAGACTCGGTGATCACAGAGCAAGCTGCACACGACCCATGGGTTCGCACAGACTGCGCTTGCTCGGGTGGACGTTCAGGGACACCCTCCTGGCAATTAAGGAGCGTGCTGCAGCAGCCTTTCAACTATATCGCGGGCGCTAAGTAGTTAAAACATTTTTCTAAAGTCAACAGCTACAAATCTGACAAAGTAGTGCAGGGAACTACTTTTGGAAATTGGTGCGGCATGGTTTGCGATGCTTCTGTTGCTGGCGTTCTATTGATTTGCACCCTCTGTCAAAAAGTGCCTGCGCGTGCGCAGAATGGAAGGGCGCTCCAGCTGATTTTGCGATCAGCTGGCATGACAACACCATAGCGTCATGCGCATATTGTAGGAGGCTTTTTTTTTTTTCAACAGGAGATACCTTTTCACGAGCACAATTAAAATCTATGCAAAGAGTGGAGGGAGACCATAGTTGTCAGATTGAGCTTCGCTGTTGCAGGGAGGGGCAGGGGTGTGTTGCAACCCGCCCTTAGACACAGGCAAAATCCGTCGTTCAACACACCAAACTCGCCCTGCAACACACCAAACTCGCCCTGCAACACACCAAACTCGCCCTGCAACACACCAAACACCAAACTCGCCCTGCAACACACCAAACTCGCCCTGCAACACACACAAAACCAGCCCTTGAGCACACTGTAAACCTGTGCCGCAACAGCGAGGCTCAATCTGACAAATACGGTCTCCCTCTGCTTGTTTGCATAACATTCAATTGTGCCCATCCAATGGTATCTCCCGTCCAAAAAAAAAAAAAGCCTCCTACGACGTGCGCATGCGCTATGGTGACATCACGCCAGATGATTGGTAAATCGGCTGGAGTGCCCTTACGTACTGCACATGCGCGCGGGCACTTTTTTTTTTTTTACGAAGGGCACAAATCGGCACAGCACCGGCAATGGGCTCCAATTTGACCTGTCAAATTGCACCGCTGTGAAGGGGGGCTTAGGACTAGTTCACACTACAAAAACTTCCTCCAATACCATTCCGGATACTTTTCTGCACGCGTGCTTTTGCCGCATTATTTTTTTTTGTTTCTGTGCGTTTTTTATTGCTCCAGATGCTTTTTGTTTTTTATTTTGTTTTCCTGTGATGTGTTTATTTTTTATTTATTTTTTCTCTAATTAACCCCCAGTTCTTTAAAAAAAAAGGCATTTTTGATGCTTGTAGGTGCATTATTTATTATTATTATAATATATATGTGTGTGTGTGTGTGTGTGTATATATGGTATGTATGCATGTATGTGTGTATGTCAGGGCTGTACACATGCTGTGACCACTTTGCATTTTGCTACTGGACACAAAAAGAAATGCTGTGTCCCATTGACTTCAATGCAAAATCGTATCACATTGATTTCAAAGCAGAAACTCCCCTCCATTAACTGCAATGTAGAATTGTGTCCCACTGTGCAAAATTGCATCCCATTGACTGCAATGCAAAAATGCCCCTATTGACCTTAATGTGAAATCCCATTTGACCTCAGTGCAAAATCATGTCCCATTGACTGCAATGCAGAAGCTCCCCCCATTGACTGACTGCTATGTAGAATTGTGTCCCATTTGACCTCGGTGTAAAATCGCATTCCCATTGACTGCAATGCAAAAATGCCCCCTATTGACCTCCGGTGTGAAATTGTGTCCCATTTGACCTCGGTGTGAAATTGTGTCCCATTTGACCTCGGTGTGAAATTGTGTCCCATTTGACCTCGGTGTGAAATTGTGTCCCATTTGACCTCGGTGTGAAATCGTGTCCCATTGACTGCAATGCAAAAACGCCAATCACATTATTTCAAGTTAAAGGGAACTTTTTTTTTTTTTATTTTTTTTTATACACCAATGGTCCTTTTTTTGTTTTTCTGCCAAGTGCATCCTGAATTTTCCATTTCGATGCACCACTAGGTCTATCATCTGAAGTTCAGCTCTAAGTTGATCACTTTCACCTTTTTCAAACTGTAATGTGATTTAAGAATTCCTTTAGTATTTTGTAATCTGTATGCCGTCTCCTCGTCTCTGTGTTGGTGGCGCCATCTGCTGTGCACTCCCCCCCCCCACAGGCGTCTTATGCAACCATATACTATATACAGTGAGCTACTGCACGGCACCGTGGCAGCAACTGTTTTACAAACAACAAATGTGTATTATAAAGCAGAATAGTCATGTTAGACCGTCATTTTCATCTATTGCCAATCAACTGCAGCATGAAAATGCATTCCTCAGCACTGAGTTGTGTAACATCGGAGACATGTCCTTCTGTTTTCTGGCCAGCAGGGGGAGCTGTGGTTGCTTAAAAAAATAAAATAAAATAAAATGATATTCCCTATCTCTGCTCATTGCACAAATGAGATTTGACTTACATATTCCTTATCTGGTTGTGCAGTTATCAGGGGAGATTGTGCGAGGTATGATAGTAAAGGTGTTCTCCTTTTTCCTGTCTAAATGGTCCAGTGCGGCATGGCTCTGCAGTGGCAGGGTGGTGGGGGATGGTGGAGGGGGGGGGGGGGGGATAGGCTTACTGCCTGGCATCTGTTCAACACACAACTAGCGTGTCCTTCAGATGCACTTCAATGTCCAGACTGAATGAATGCTTAACCTCCGCTGGAGGTAGGAGGCAGAGAAGCGTGGCCCCCCGCTCCTCTAATCACATTGCAGCCTTTCCGGGAGGAAAGATTCCACTTTCACTCTTTCTGTGCCGCTTTCATCCCACTACAGTAAAAGCATATTGGCTCGGATTTTTGTGTGTTTTTTTTTTTTTGTTTGTTTTTGTTATTCTCTATTTTACAGCATTGCACCGCTTTAATCACTTCAGTCCTGCAAGATTTGGCTGCTGAATGACCGGGCCATTTTTAGCGAATCGGCACTGAGTCGCTTTAACTGTCAATTGTGCGGTCGTGCGACGTTGTACCCAAACAAAATTGACATCCTTTTTTTTTCCCACAAATAGAGCTTTCTTTTGGGGGTCTTTGATCACCTCCTGCGGTTTTTATTTTTTGCGCTATAAACAAATATTTTGGGGGAAAAAAAAAAAACATTTTTCAGTTTAGGCCAATATGTATTCTTCTACATATTTTTGGTAAAAAAAAAAAAAAAAAAAAAAAAAAAAATCAGTCAGCACTTGATTGGTTTGCGCAAAAGTATAGCATCTGCAAAATAGGGGATATGTTTATAGCATTTTTATTATTATTTAAAAAAAGTGTGTGTGTGTATTTGTGTTTGTATGTATGTGTGTATGTGTGTGTGTGATATATATATATATATATATATATATATAATATAATTAGGTTTTTTTGGTGCCGATACCGAAAATGCACTAGGCTAAAAACCGATACCAAAATATTTTTGTACAGGAGATCAATGCAGCCTCACCAGTGCCCGTCAGATGCAGCCAGCCAGTGTCCCCCATTGCAGCTAGCCTGTGAAGGGGAAGAGAGGAGAGCCGCCTCCGTCGCCTGTTTGATCACAGCGCCAGAAACATCACAGCTTTCATTTCAATAGCTGTGTGTTCCCGGCCGTGCACCGTCACATACAGCCCCTCCCCCTTGTCCGGGCACTTTGATAGACAGATCATCCGTCCAATCCTGCGGGTGATCTGTCTATCAAAGTGCCCGGGGGGAGGGGCTGTATGTGACGGCGCACGGCCGGGGAACACACAGCTGTTGAAATGAAAGCTGCGATGTTCCCGGCGCTGTGATCAAACAGGCGGCGGAGGCGGCTCTCCTGCATTTATAGCATGATCTAGCTTTTCATGATGGGTGGCACCCAGGCCACGCCCCATTTCCGGCTTTATTATCGGCCGTTTTTCTCTTTTGGCAAATTGACGAAAAGGGCATTTTCGCCTGCAATTTCGGATATATATATAGATAGATATATATATATATAGATAGATATATATATATATATATATATATCTATATATATATATATATATATATATATATCTCCGAAACAACTAATCGATTATGAAAATAGTAATCGATTAATCGGCCACTAACATAATGGGGTTAAAAAAAACTAAAATTAGCCCTTTATAGTACAAAAAGAGCAAATCGCTACTGTAAATATTACTTTCACTGTCCCATAGTAAAAAATGAACCCGTTAGCCCTTGTACACACGGTCAGACATTTCGACATAAAATGTCCGATCGGACCATGTTGTCGGATAATCCGGCAGTGTGTGGGCTCTATCGGACTGTTTCCATCGGAATATCCGACGGATAAAGTTTTAGAGCTGTGCTATAAAACTTTCCGACAACATGATCCGATCGGACTTTGTCCGATTGTGTGTAGAGAATTCCGATCAAAGTGCCACGCATGCTCAGATCAAATTCCTTGACCAAAGCTATTGGCTACTAGTATGAACGTAGTCCCATCGTAACGAAATAACGCCATCACGTTACGTACGATCGGATTTTCCGACCGTGTGTATACAACACAAGTTTCGGACAAAATCCGACGGATTTTGTTGTCTGAATGTCCGACCATGTGTACAAGGGCTTACAGTTGCGATTATTTGCTCTCTTTGTACTAATTTTTGTTTTTTTTAACCCCATTATGTTACAAAACATCTCAGGTCTGGGTTACACCTCTGTGTTTTTTGGTGCTTTTTGCAGAAACACAGTTCATTTACATGGTTTCCTATGGGACGTGTTCACATCCATGATTTTTTCAGCTGCTGCGTATTTGGAAAAGACAAGGACTTTTTTTTTTTTAACGCAAGATGGTGCTATTTTGTTTTTTTTGGTTCAATAGACTTCAATGGAGAAGCTGCAGAAAAGTATGTAATAACACAATTTGTTTTTTAATCTGCCCAACAACAAATTGGCCAAAATAATATGTAAAAATGCAAATCGCAGCAAAATTACTTTTTTTTTTTTTTATTAAATGTTAGTAATCGATTATGAAAATAATCGTTAGTTGCAGCCCTAATATATATATATATATATATATATATATATATATATATATATATATATATATATATATATATATATATATATATATATATATATAATTATACACCCTGTGAAAATTCCACCACCATATAGTCCCCACTGTAATGTACATCTCCCCAACTGTAATATTGGCAGGGTATGGAGGGATGGCAGTGACTGCACTTGTCACAGAGCAGCGCTGTGGGCACTACAGATCCAACCCACAGAGCTGCTGCCATCCGATCTCTCCCCTCCACTGTACACAGAGTGGAGAGAGGAACCGGAGTCATGACATTTGATGGAGCGATCACATTGTAAATGGGTGCACCAAGATGGCCGCCGCTCTGGAGCTAGGCCAAAGCTCTGCACGTGGGCTGTGCAAGCACGCCGGAGCTCATCTTTATTGACGATTAATCGTGCAGCTCTAATCACTAGTTCCAACTCCTATCAGGTGTTTATTTTTTATTTTTTGCCATCTGTGTCCCATAGTGGAGAATTTTCTCTACTTTGTGTCCCACAGCCAAAACAAGACGTGAGAGGAAATTCCTCCAAAGTGAGGGTGTCCCCATTGGAAGATTTCACTTCTATTCCTGTTCTGGTGGCAACCCAAAATATTGGGATTTTCTTTTTACTTTTGATTATCATAAGCGGGCCAAAGAGTGGCTGAATGTCCCTAACTGGGACACAGACGGCAATAAAAACCTGACAGAGGTTCTAATCTCTCCCCACTCAATGCAAAGCCTTTTTTTTTTTTGTTTTGGATAAAGTTAACTGTATATCTGCAGTGTTTGATTTTAAGTATAAGAGGCTGCAATACAGGAGTGCCCAGGCAAAAGCGCTTACCAGGATGTGCGCTGAATTTTTGGGAGGCATTCCAGACAAAGGCTGGGCTATCTTTCTTTTCTTTTCTCTTTCTTTCCTTTTCCTTTTCTTCTCTTTCCTTTTCTTCTTTCTTTCCTTTTCTTCTTTCTTTCCTTTTCTTCTTTCTTTCCTTTTCTTCTTTCTTTCCTTTTCTTCTTTCTTTCCTTTTCTTCTTTCTTTCCTTTTCTTCTTTCTTTCCTTTTCTTCTTTCTTTCCTTTTCTTCTTTCTTTCCTTTTCTTCTTTCTTTCCTTTTCTTCTTTCTTTCCTTTTCTTCTTTCTTTCCTTTTCTTCTTTCTTTTCTTCTTTCTTTTCTTTCTTTCTTCTTGGTCACAATTAACATTTCTAAATGTTCTCTATATCACATGGAAAATCTTCAGTTTTCAAACTGAACTCCAGAGGCTTGATAGGATCAGCAGCTCAGAGATGCAAAAAAATAATTAAAATGGTCTTTTAGGAAAAATAAACAGGAATTAGTTGATATGAAATGGTTTAGTAAAGTAAATGTCATCAAGTTTTTGGGTTTAGATGTATTTTAAAGGCGCATCATCGCCAAAATGAAAAAATGAGCTTCAAGATGAGGAAATGCAGCGTGTATATCGAAGGTGCTCCATACCTGAGTTGCTGGAAAAGGGGGCTCTGGTGCCCCCCCCCCCCCCCATCCTCTTTTTTTCTTCCTTTTTTTTTTTTTTTTTTTTTTTTTTTTTTTTTTTTTTTTTCCTTCTCAAAAGCAAGAAAAAACAAAATATATATATTTTTTGTAACTCCACTACTCACTATGCTTCTGCTTGATCCCGATCTGCTACTGGACCCCGGCTTTCTCGCCTCCTGGTGGGGCGATCCTGAGGACCGCTACCTGATGATACTAACACCCAGCAAAGCCCATCTCCATCATTAGGAGCTCTGGTGACTACCAGGTTGGTGCTTTGACCCCGTGCCTCGGGGGAACCTTTGTCATCCGTCAGGGTGACCTGCTTGTATACTTATCCTGCTGGTCAGTGGAAGCCTCTCTGCTGCTCTAGTTACTGGTCACCCGGGTCTGACTGTGACAACAGCACTTATTGGGAGTCCCGTCGATCTCCTTCCTCTGTTGTCAGCATGAGTCGCTTCTGACAGTTCAGGCAGGCGCCAAGCAATCCTCGGGGACACAGCAGGTGATTGACAGCCTCAGCTCTGCATACTTCACTATGAGACAGTGTAGGGTGGGGGTCAGCAACCCACATCGTGACCTACCAGTAGATCGCAGCCAGGTAACTGGTAGATCGCGGTGTGGGCTTGCTGACCTGCCATTCCAGAGCATCAAACGGAGTGCAATGCTGAGGGACTACTTGTAAAGTTGGAAGGAAGCAAGAGCCGCATAAGCTGATGCCTCCTCTGTAGTGCTGACTCCTGTCCCATGCAGGGTGGTGCCAACTGCACGCCACCTCTTAGGCCCCTTTCACATGTGCAGACCGTTCAGATCCGCCTGTCAGGTTTTTTTTTTTTTTTTTAGGCAGATCTGAACAGTCGCTTCATACAGGTCTATGGAGTGACGGATGTCAGCGCTGATATCCGATCCTCTCCTCAAAATCTAGACTGATGGAAACCCCATTTTCCATCCTTCTGACGGATTGGATGAAAAACGACATGCGGTCTATAATCATTTGATTTCCCCTGCCCCCACCCCCCTCCCAAAGGGGAGAGCGGACTCTGACAGGTCAGGAACGGACTTGTCATCCACCAGCTCAGCGGGGATCAACGAATCAATCCCTGCTGAGCAAGCGGATGCTAAATACGGACAGCCCCGTGTGAAAGGGGCCTTATCCTGGCTAGCGGTTTCCAGAGAGGGGTGCCAGCAGCAGGAAAGAAGAGATCTTCATGTCTGTGTGAAGAAATACACGGGGCATAATAGTATAGGGCTGCTTTCACACTGATCTGTTGCAGTTTACCCACATCGTGGGTGCATTGTAGCTTTCCTGCAGGTTTGCTGCGCTTGGCCATAGACTTTTATTCTATCCTGCGGGTTTGGTTCGCTTTCTAAAAATGTACGACACCTGGAAGATATAATAGAAGTCTAGGGCAAAGAGCAGCTAACCCGCAGGAAAGCCACGGGTACACTGCTCTGCACCCACGGTGCAGGTAAACCACATTCACACTGATGTGTTGAGGCCTTATAGGGGACTCGGAACAGTAAGGGTTAATTTTACATTTGTAGTTTGCAGGGTTGGTAAAACCCCATAGTTAAGGTGTGTGTGTGTGTGTCTGTCTGTCTGTCTGTCTGTGTCTGTCAGACTGCCTGGCACCCAGCTTGGGTGCTTCCACCAAAATACAGCTTCCTGCAATCAGGAACCAGGTATTATAGCTGAATATTGCACCCAAGAACTAGATGACACTAGCTTAGGTGCAAACTGGAACTGATTTTATTGTAACTCCACAGAGAAAATATATACCACACAAAATCAGATAAGAGCCTGATCACATTATCCTAAACATGGCAAACTGTAAACGGTAATATCATTAGCACATTATACAATTTTCCTTTAGATTTACCAAAAGCATATATGAGGTCTCACTTAAACACTTTCCATTGGTATGCAATCAGGCAGGCCCTTGCACTACATAGTTGAAGGTAAATCTAAAGGAAATTAAATAAGAAAATTGTGTAATGTATGGCCAGCATAAAAGAGAAATTAGTGGAGATTATATATATATATATATATATATATATATATATATATATATATATATATATATATATATATATATATATATATATATATTCCCAAAAAACTGCTGTGCAAATACCATGTGACATAAAAATTTGCAACACCCACTATTTTATTCTCTAGGGGCCTCTACTTTAAAAAAAAAACATATACAATGTTTGGGAGTTCTAAGAAGTTTTCTAGCAAAAAAATAAATAAAATAAAAATAAAAAAACATTCCCATACTTCTCCTCCTGTGTGTTATTTTTTATTTTTTTTGCAGAATCCTACTTACCTAGGTGGATGCATCACCGGTCCAATGCTGCATCCCCCCCCCCCCCCCCCCAGGTGGCTCTAACACTGAGAACAGAGCGATCAAAACACCGCTGATTGCTCAGTTCTCAAGGTTCTATGAGTATAGAGCTGGTGACTGTCAGCCACCGCTGTTTGCTCAGTCCCCCAGCTCACTGGAGCTCTGGGCTGTGGAGGGACGACCATCTCGGGCTCTTCAGTGGCTCGCTGAGCCGGGTGCTGGTCCAGACATGTGGGTGGATCCCAACTTCATTGTTGCGATCTAGCCCAAGCCTGGACCGGCTCGGTGACATCAGCAGACTACAGGCTTAAGCCCGCTGTCAGCTGAGAAAATGGGTCCCAGGAGGGCAACACAAACTACACCCCTGTGATCCACAGGAGAACTACAACCAATTTCGAGCTCCTTTTTAAGTGGATAAATACAAGTGCCTACACCTACCTGCATGCAGCTTCAATGGGAGTTGTATGTATGTATATTGTTTTTTGAGGTTTTTATTCTACTGTTTGTACAATACAAATAAGAATGTGACATTTTCTTTATCTGTCCTCTGTAGCCTATATTTTGTATAAATGGCCTCCTCACGGTGCCGACCACGTATAAGATACCAGGATGAAATGTATTATCTTTTGTGCTCGCAGGTCCGAGTGAAGCCGGATAAGACCGGTGTGGTGACCGACGGGGTGAAACACTCGATGAATCCCTTCTGCGAGATTGCCGTGGAAGAAGCCGTCAGATTAAAGGAGAAGAAGATAGTCAGCGAAATTATCGCCGTCAGCTGCGGCCCGCAGCAATGCCAGGTAGGAAGTCTGGTAGCAGCCGGGGGGCCCCCTGGGAAGGTGTCTGCCGCTGATCTGAGATGGCTGTGTCTTCCAGCGCTATCTGTATTCATCCCTCTCAGCGCCCGCATGCTGGGTTTTTTTAGTTGCGGTACCCAGCAGGGCTGCAGGATTCTTGCTTCGTGATGTTGTAGAGGCCTTGGGTGAAATATTTGTTTTGGTTTTTATGCAGATCAAAATCATGGCAAAATGCACATCAGTAGCACAAGGGTTTTTTTATTTTTTTTTTTTATTTTTTTTTTAAGTTAAACTGCAAGCAAAAAAACAAATGAAAGGCACAATAATTTTTCCATTTTCAGTAGAGCAAGGGAAGGTTATAATAAAAAGTTTTAAAACCGTTTTAATAAAAAAAAAAAAAAATTATATAAATAATAAATATATATATATATATATTATAAATTATTTAGAAATATATTAAAAAAAAAATGTGTATAATAATATATAATTTTTTTTTTTTTTTTTGACATCTGTGTCCCATGGGGGAGATTCCCCTTCACTTCCTGTCTTACAGCCAAGTGGCAAATGAGAGGAAATCTCTCCAGGCAATTCCTGGTTTTCACCAGAACTAGTGTCCTACGTTAAGAGTTCCCACCTATTCCTGTTCTAGTGACAACCCAAGACTTGGGATTCTTTTCTACTTCCACTCTCTGTGATAATAGTAAATGGGACAAAGCAAGAGTGCGAATCTCCCTAATGGGGGCTCAGGCGGCAATAAAAACCCAGCAGGGGGTTCTTATCTCTCTCCACTCTATCCAAAAAAAAATAAAAAAAAGTTGCTTTTAATTTTTCATTCTGTATTCATTAATACATCATTAAAGCGGACCTTCAGTAATTTTTTCATCTTTCCATCTATTATATCTTCTGCTCTTGTTGTTTTAACTTTGGATAGTAAAAAAAAATTTCTGCCACTAAATACCTTATACAGCCCACTTCCTGTTGTCTAGTCATTAGCCTAGGCCAGTGATGGCGAACCTTGGCACCCCAGATGTTTTGGAACTACATTTCCCATGACACTCCAGTACACTGCAGAGTGCCAGAGCATCATGGGCAATGTAGTTCCAAAACATCTGGGGTGCCAAGGTTCGCCATCACTGGCCTAGGCTTATGGCATCATGTGCAGCTCTCTCTCACTCTGTGAGAGTTTGCCAGGAAGAGGGTGGGAGGGGTGAGTCATAAGAGGGCCAATGAGAGCTGCAGAGCTGGAGGTTTGCCTCTGTGTAAATCCAGGAAGTGAACAGACAGCGGCTCCAGCTACCCACAGTTAAAATGGATGCAGCCAGACTTGGGGGGGGGGGGGGGGGGGTTCCTCCTTAAATGTATTTTAAAATGCAAGCATCTGAATTTTTACCTGGTTTTGGGGAAAAAAAAAAGCTTGTGCTCTCTCGCTCTCTTACACACACACACACACGACAGTCTGCATTGTTTACATAGGCAGACCGCTGCTCTGTCTGTCCAGCGAATGATCGCAGGTGGCTGCCAGACCTGCTGATTGGCTCCCGCTGTGTCCAATCGCAGTATATGTACGCGGGGGCGGTGCTTAAGTGGTTAAGCTTTAGTTATAGCTATTTGTTTAAAGTAACCTCCAGGATCAGTAAGAAATTTCTGTCGCTAAATTCTCCAATGAATGAAGACATTGCTGTGATCAGGCCGCTTATCAACCTGCAGGAAGAAGAGAGCGGTAATGTGATCATTAGTATCCTCCAGGAATATATATATATATATATATATATATATATATATATATAATAAATATATATATATAATAAATATATATATATATATATATATATATATATAATTATTTTTATTTTTTTCATAAGGTTTTATATAGAACAGTACAGGTAAAGATGAACTCAATGTTTGCTGTGTTGCTCATCATCCCGCTGATCCCAGACCAATCTTCTCCAGTAACCTTCCAAGGCACACAGGAACGGTCAGGACATTTAAACGGTTAATCTAATTGTGCCAGGACAGATAAACTGTAATGTGATGTGCCGTCGGTATCATTACAAGGCGATAGCGAGAACGAGGCCCCATAGAGCAGACATCATTCCGTTCCTCCATCTACTTGATAGGACACAATGCATCTTCTATGGACAATTTAGATATAAAGTTATTTTCTCCGCTGCACGTATTTTGGAGGTAAGTGTCATCAGCCAGGCACGACTCCATTGCTTGTTTTGAAGTACAGAACGCACATCGGTCTCATTCTTATCTTGGCCGCGCCATTTATAGATGTGTAATTCTTACATATATTTTATTGTTATTAGTCACACAGTGACTTACAGCTCTCAAGTCATTTCTGCTGCATTGCGCAGAAAGAGAGAAGAAATTGCCACCCTTTTGAAATGGCCGTCGCTTTTTAACCCCATTTAAGGCTTAAACCGCACGGCAGAGCAGAGCTCGCAGTATGTTTTGCAGCAGAGTTGGCCATAGCAACCCGTCTGTATCCATTGCTCGATGGCCAAAATAGATCATAAATTATATATGTTGCAATGGCGTTGATTTTACTAAAGGCATATAGGCTGTGCAGTTGCTCCAGAGCTTAGCGAATGAGGGAGAGCTCTGCTGACTTCCACCATCCAATCATGTGCAAGCAAAAATGCTGTGGTTTATTTATTTATTTTTCTTGCACTTAATTGGGTATTCTTTGCAAAGTAAAATTTCAGCTTATTTACTAAGCTCTGGAGCAACTGCACTTGCAAAGTACACAGTCTATTTGCCTTTAATAAATCAACCCCGTTGTGTTCATTTGTATCCTTTAGACAAAATTAATTATCAAGCGGTCTTGTATTAAAGAGGAACTGTGGCCGGACTCCCCATTATTTTATATATATTATGTGTGTGTATATGTAAAAAAAAAAAAAAATTATATATATATATATATATATATATATATATATATATATATATATATATTATAACATTTTTTATTTTATTTTTTATTTTTTTCCCCTCACCTGATAATGGTATTTTGACATTTCAGATACTCTCACTTCCATTGGATCCAGCGTTGACCCACTGAGATCCTCTCATACCTGGCCACTGCTCCGTCCTGCACCGCCAGGTTTTCTCTGCTGTCAGAGAGGCTCGCTGGCATTTCTGGGTTCAGCGGGCGGGCCTCTCCATGATGCGCCGATAGACCCGCCTCCTCCTCCTGTTCGTCCAGTAAAAGCCTATGCCTCCTGGGATATGTGATGTATGGGAGGCACAGCGGGCAAAGTGCGCAGTATTCGCCTAAGGCGAGTGATGTGAATAGGGAGGCAGAGAGGGACGGACTTAACATAAAAAAATATAAAAGACTATGCCCTATTCCAGAGGAAAGGAGGGCGAGTGGAGAATCAAAGCCCTATTTTTTTTTATTTTTTTGGATGAAAAATTTATTTAAAAGAACAACTGTCTGTGTTTACATGGAAAAAAATGAATCTGGCACTCAAGTGGTTGCAAGTGGAGTTAAAAAAACAAAAAAAAACAAAAAAAAACCTGATGTAAACGTCATGGGTGTGTGGGTTGTTTATTTTTTATTTTTTTTTCCATCAGTTTAGGATGTATGACAAATGCCCAAGAATACTTAATCTCCAGTGCACAGAGCGTATATGGCACAACCTATCTCTAGCTTACTTCCATGCAAAAAATTCTGGCAAATCTCTGCTGTCAAAATGACAGGTGGAACTTGCTATCTATCTAAAATGGAGCTTTGGCACACACTAACTTTTGCAGCACAATCCTTAAACTGATCTCTGAGTAGGAGAGTCTGTCTTCTCTAGTCGGTCCAGTCTTTGAGTGAAGAAACGTCATCGGCACACCAAGGATTCCTCAGAAGATTCCAAAGCTTTATTCACATACATACGGCAACGTTGCAGGGCTCCTTTGTCAGGCAAGCAGTCACTTACCTGAGGAAGGGGTCCTGTGTGGCTCTGAAATGTTGCTATATGTTTACTGTGTGATCATGTAAATAAAGCTTTGGCCCATTCTGAGGAATCCTTGGTGTGCAGTTGACGTTTCATCACTCGGATTGTCTGCGGTTTCCAGCCAGTGGTCATTACAGCACTATCAGAAACCATGAAATCAGACCGAGACAGAAGTACAGTTAAATCACACTTGTTTAATAATAAAAGAACAAACCTGGTCAAAACATAGCCAAAGTTCAGTAACCGGAACGGATAGTCAGCCAAGCCAGAAGTCAGGGATCAATACACTGGAACAGCAAGCAGGATCTGGAGCCAGAAGGGATGTCAGCAAAGCCAGTCTTGAACAGGAACACAGGAGATAGTTTCTGGGATGTTTGACCAAGGCGAGGGCAGAGAACCTCGGGACTGGACGGCTTAAGTAGGCAGGACTGACGAGCAGGATCATCAACAGCTGAGTAACTGTGGAGAGATAGGAGCTGGCAATTAGCCGACAGCTGATTGGTGAAGGAGGGGCTGAGCCCAGCCCTGACAAGCAGCCAGCATTACTACAGCCATTTGCAGGAGTGTGTGCGTGGCAATATCGCGCTTTGACCAGTCTTGGGGTGTGGTCTCACTGGCACTTTTAACTGGTCCTGGGTGTGGTTCACCCCCTTGTGGCATTTTTTATATGTATAGTGAGAGTACCCAGGATGGGTTAAGCGTTTCCGGGACCACTTGGAAGAGGTGGCCCGCTACAGTTTGCTTCAGTGCAAACTGTGTTGGAGCACAGAACCCTTCATAGATGACTACTGTATATACACAAACTGCCATCGCTGGTCTAGTTGGCAGAGAAGTGTGTCTGGAGAGAATGCAGACCAATGGGGGGGGGGGGGGGGGGAGAATCAAACTTGGATGTGGTTCAGACCTCTGACTAAGCCCTGTGGGTGGGATGAAATGTGTCAGGGGGCGTGGCCTGGGAGGAGTTGAGACACTGGCCTTTCTTGATCCTTGCCTAACATATAGGCTGATTGGAGTGTAGTGGGCTTGGATGGGCTCTGTGGATTCCAGCCCCCAGATCAGTGGAGCATTACCATTGGCGCTTGGAGCGCCACTCTGAAGCTGGCCATACATTATACAATTTTCTAGTTCAATTGCCTTTTTAGATTTACCTTCAACTAGTGCACGGGCCTGCCTGATTGCATACAAATTGAACGTATTTAGGTTTGACCTTGTGTATTGTATTGCTTTGGTAAAAAAAAAATGAAAATTGTGTCAAGTATGGCCAGCCCAAGTCACTTTATGGGGAAGCTGAGAGACATACTGCACCCCTGTAGTCCCAAGTTATTATCTCTGAAGAGGAAAGCCTCACAGCAGCAAACTTGGGCACTGTGCAGGGGATGGCTATAATGTTACCTCAAGCTTTGTGCAGACTTCCAGAGAGAACAAGATTTAGGAAGGAGATGGTGGAGACAAATAGGACTGCAGAAATGTAAAAAAAAAATTGTTGGCTTTCAAAATTTGCATCTGGGTTCGGTCTGAAATGTGTTTAACTTTTTTTTTTTTTTTTTCTAGTTACTGTCTTTATTAGCGTATAACACTCGCTTTTTCACAATGAAAATCGGGCGCAAATAGCGCGTGCTTGTTATACGCCAATATTTCAATTTTAGCTGCCTCGGAGGGGGGCGAGACGAGCGCCGTCAGATTGCATACAATGAGAATCTCCTGTTTACTTGGCGGCCTCTGTAATAGGAAGCCCCGTCTCCTGGGCCGCCATTGGACCACTGTTCTGTCTATCATAGGAGATTCTCACTGTATGTGATCTGTCCATGCTCGTCCCACCCCCCCCCCCCCTCCCTGTCCCCTCTAGGCTGCAGATGGGCATTGATCAGGCTGTATTGATGGCAATGGTGAGGCTGCAGATGGGCATTGATCAAGCTGTATTGATGGCAATGGTGAGGCTGCAGATGGGCATTGATCAGGCTTCACTGATGGCAGTGGTATGGCTGCAGATGGGCATTGATCAGGCTTCACTGATGGCAGTGGTGAGGCTGCAGATGGGCATTGATCAGGCTGCAGATGGGCATTGATCAGGCTGCAGATGGGCATTGATCAGGCTGCAGATGGGCATTGATCAGGCTGCAGATGGACATTGATCAGGCTGCAGATGGACATTGATCAGGCTGCAGATTATCATTGATCAGGCTGCGCTGATGGCAATGGTGAGGCTGCAGATGGGCATTGATCAGGCTGCAGATGGGCATTGATCAGGCTGCAGATGGGCATTGATCAGGCTGTGCTGATGGCAATGGTGGGGCTGCAGATGGGCATTGATGGCAATAGTGAGTTTGCAGATGGGCATTGATCAGGCTTCACTGATAGCAGTGGTGAGGTTGCAGATGGGCATTGATCAGGCTGCACTGAGGGCAATGGTGAGGCTGCAGATGGGCATTGATCAGGCTTCACTGATGGCAGTGGTATGGCTGCAGATGGGCATTGATCAGGCTTCACTGATGGCAGTGGTGAGGCTGCAGATGGGCATTGATCAGGCTGCAGATGGGCATTGATCAGGCTGCAGATGGGCATTGATCAGGCTGCAGATGGGCATTGATCAGGCTGCAGATGGGCATTGATCAGGCTGCAGATGGGCATTGATCAGGCTGCAGATGGGCATTGATCAGGCTGCAGATGGACATTGATCAGGCTGCAGATGGGCATTGATCAGGCTGCGCTGATGGCAATGGTGGGGCTGCAGATGGGCATTGATGGCAATAGTGAGTTTGCAGATGGGCATTGATCAGGCTTCACTGATAGCAGTGGTGAGGTTGCAGATGGGCATTGATCAGGCTGCACTGAGGGCAATGGTGAGGCTGCAGATGGGCATTGATCAGGCTGCACTGATGGCAATGGTGAGGCTGCAGATGGGCATTGATCAGGCTGCACTGATGGCAATGGTGAGGCTGCAGATGGGCATTGATGGCAATGGTGAGTTTGCAGATGGGCATTGATCAGGCTTCACTGATGGCAATAGTGAGGCTGCAGATGGGCACTGACCCTTATTTTGCTTCAAAGTTCCTTATTTAAAATTTTTAAATTTTTTATTTATTTTTTACTTTTCCTGAAACTTCCCTCTTAAAATGACTGTGTGTGTTATACACCGATAAATACGGTAGTTATTTTTATTTTTTAATAACGTTAAATGCGCGTTCAATGTTTTCTTTCTTTTATAAAAATCCGTTTTCCTTTTAAGAAAAGCCATTCTCCGGCGCAGCAGTCTCATGGATTTATTTTGCGGGGACAGGTTGCTTTTAATATTTGATGACCTCTTTTTCTTAGCGCTCGTCTTCTTTCTTCCACCCCCCCCTCCCCGCATGAATCTTGCACTTTGGACACAGAAGCATTTAGCTTGTTGTTGATAAATTGCCATTAATGGGAAATAATGCATCCTACTTTCCATACTCGGGAACGTTGTTGGTGGTATTGGGGGCAGCAATGGGGAGAGTCTTGTAAATCCCAGTTTATAATTGCAGTGGTGTGAAGCATTAACAACCGCAAATGCATCTGATGGGGCTGTCATCTCTCCTGGGGGGGGGGCGAGGGGAAGCTTCTCTGTGGTTGTAATTGTGGCGAGTGACTTCACCAGGAATCCGGAGTATTTCTGCGGATGATTGTGTGCTCACAGTTCGGGCAGGTTTTGTGTGGATGTTTTTCGCTAGATTGAATGGATCAAGGCCACGTACCAACATCCCTGCCATATACAGCAGGTGGTAGATGGCCTTGATCTGCTCCATTGTAATCGGAAGCTGCCTGAAATTGTTAGAAAATTGCCTAAGGCTGGAATTATGAGGGATATCTAAACCCAACAACAAAAATGGAATGTATTGCAGCTTACCATAGATTCCTCAGTCTGAAAAGAGAAAACGAATGCAGCCCCCCCCCCCCCCCCACCTAAAGAACATGGGATAATTAAGCTCTATGAATGAAGTGGTTGTAAATTTCAGGAATGAAAAAATGAACAAGGTATATCTATTTATAGTGTGTACTTACCCCTATCCAAAGCACCTAGTGTGATTTCTGTCTCCTCTCTTACTCCCCTGCTATCTACATAAGGCAGGCCATAGATGATGCAACTTTTTTCTTTCCTGCAGTCACAGGTTGCAGGAAGGAAACTGGCTGTGTTGATAGGGGGGAATTGAGCGATTATTTTTATTTTTTTATTATTTAAAAAAAAAAAAAAAAAAATTATTTTTATTATAATTTTATATATTTATATATATATATATATATATATATATATATATATATATATATATATATATATATATATATATATATATATATATATATATATATATATATATAATTATAATTTTTTTTTTCTGCATTCCCACCCTCTGAGCTTTTGTGTTCTTCTGGCGGGGGGGGAGCCGTCCCTGCCAGTAGAACACAGTGATTACTGCTAACGGCCATAGCCGCTGGCAATAATTGCATGCAAAAATCTGACACGCTGGTTGTACCCAATGCGATCAATGGATTATCTTTTTGGTACAATCGGCCTACCCATAGATGGTTCACATGTCGGCCGGTTCTTGCTGACAGAACACGCAAAAAAAAAGTCCTGCTAGCAGCATCTTTGGAGCGGGGAAGGAGTGGTGTGTATTAGGGCGCCTGGGGAAAAAAAAAACGATTTAAATCTTGAATCGAGTTGAGAGGTCAAATCGATTCAAAATTTCAGCAAATCGATTTTTTTTTTTTTTTTTTTTCGTGTGATTTTTTTTTTTTTTTTTTTTTCTCCACAAGGACCGGCGCTGACACCGTGCGGGTCCTGAGATGCTGCGGGCCTAAAAACAGCAGCTTCTCAGGACCGGTGCGGTGTCCATCAAAAAAAAAAAAACTTGATTAAAATCGTGAATTGAGGTGTGTTTTTGTTTATTTTTTTGTTTTGTTTTTGTTTTTTTGAAAATCGCCCAGCTCTAGTGTGTAAGGCTGGGTTCACACCGGAGTGATGCGGGAACGCCGCGAATCCGCTGCGTTTTCCCGCATCGCATGCCTCCCGCCAGCAGTTCACACTGCCCTATGCGGACTGCTGGGAGTGTCAGTGAAACCTTAATGACACCCCCAGATCAGTTCGCATATCGCAGTGCGATCTGCAAACTCGGACAGGAATTGGATCGCATGGTGTGAACACCCATGCGATCCGATTCTGCTGCGGACCAAAAAAAGGGTCCCGTGCGAGTTTGCGGCGGGTGCGATGCGAATTCAGCCATACTATCTGTATGGCTGAACTCGCATCGCACAGAGATCGGATGTGATTTGCACTGCAGTGCGGTGCGAATCACATCCGGTTCTTGCTGCCGCAGCGGTGTGAGCCCAGCCTATATTGCTCCTCCACCGCTCCTGCCCATTGAAAAAGTTTCTGTGATGAGAAAATGATAAATCCATTTGAGAACTTTTTCCACCTATAATGTGAACTGTATAACTCAGTTGAACAACAAACTGAAATCTTTTAGGTGGAGGGAAGTAAAAATTAAAATATGGTTGCATAAGTGTGCACAATCTTAAACTAAGGCCCCTTTCACACTGGGGCGTTTTTTCAGGCGATACAGTGCTAAAAATATCGCCTGTGTAGCGCCTGAAAAAAATCCGGCCCCTTTCACTCCAGTGTGAAAGCCGGAGGGATTTCACACTGGAGCGGTGCGCTGGCAGGACGGTGAAAAAAGTCCTGCTAGCCTCATCTTTGGAGCGGTGTATTCATCGCTCCTAAACCGCTCCTACCCATTGAAATCAATGGGGCAGCGGGCGGTTTTAACCCTTTTTTGGCCGCTAGCGGGGGTTAAAACTGCTGCTAAAACGACTGTAAAGCGGCGCTAAAAATAGCGCCACTTTACCGCCGACGCTGCACCCACCCCAGTCAGTTTGAAAGGGGCCTAATACTTTGAAGCACCTTTTGATTTTATTACTGTACTGGAACGCTGTAAAACACTACAAAAACGCACTGGAACACACAAATCTTTAAAGCTGAGGTTCACACAAAAATTGAACCTCTGGTGTCACATTTGGCACCTTTTAGTGGGGAGGGGGGTGCAGATACCGGTCTAAGACAGGTATTTTTCACCCACTTCCGGGCATAGACTCCCACAGGAGTCTACGCCTCTTCCTTTCATCCCGCAATGTCTGCTGGGGCACATGCGGGTCCCAGGAGATAGCGGGGACCAGTTAGGATGCGCAGCATGACTCGCGCATGCGCAGTAGGGAACCGGGAAGTGCCACAAAGCTCACCGAAGATGGCGGCGGCAGCTGCCAAGTGCCAAGCGATTGATCGGCTTCGGCTGCCAACATCGCTGGAACCCGGGACAGGTGAGTGTCCATTTATTAAAAGTTGGCAGCTGCAGTATTTGTAGCTGCTGGCTTTTAATTTTTTTTTTTTTTTTTTTTTTTTTTTTGGGTGGACCTCCTCTTTGAGGTTTAAGAAAAAAGACGTGGAAGAAATGCATCAAAAACGCGCATGCAGAAAAGCATCTGGACTGCGTTTCTCTGGTGGGAACTGTCCCTCAGTCTTCTTTTTTTTTTTTTTTTTTTTTTTCGTTAGTTTAGCAAAAAATAAAAAACCCAGCGGTGATTCAATATCGCCAAAAGAAAGCTCTTTCTGTCTCAAAAAAATGATACAAATTTAATTTGAGTACAGTGTTGCATGACCGCGCAATTGTCCTTCATGTGACAGCGCTGAAAGCTGAAAATTGGCCTGGGCAGGAAGGGGGTGAAAGTGCCCGGTATTGAAGTGGTTAATTTTCTTTTTTTTTTTTTTTTCTGCTCAGATTTCCCTTCTTCTGAGCAGAGCCGTATCCTGCTGACAGGGTCTCTTTTCATTGAAGAAAACGCATCAAACGATGTAACAAAAGATGTAGGAGTTTAGGAGTCAACACTCGCGCTCGACATTGACCATCGTAGTTGTCAGATCAGGCAACCTCGAGAAGCCAGGCCCGTTATGTGCGCTGGGTGACCCCCCCCGCCACTGTGCGCTGTTTATTCGGGGAGGGTAATTAAGATGCATCACTTCTAGCCACGTTCTTTACAGAATGTAGCAGATAATCTACTAGAGAAGAAAACGCCACTGCAATGTAAAAACAGATGGGTTCATTTGGTGCATCTGATTGTCCTGCTCTTGTTTGCTTGCCGAGCGCCATTAATCTTCCCAGGCCGTGGCGAAGGCATTAAAACAAGATCCACGTGAGGAGATACATGGGCAAATGGTCCAACAAAAAAAAAAAACTGTTTTCGTATTCCTGTAGCTTAACCTGGCCAAAATTTCCACAAGGGATGCTCTGAATTCAGCGCTGTTTATGGTTGCTAGTCCTTTACAGTGGACCATAAAAAAAATAAAAAAATAATAAAAAATAAAATCACACCTTTTTATGAATCGCCTGGCAAGATGACTACATTACTTAAATAATTACCTTGAATAAAAATGTTCCTTTCATTCCATAGACAAAAATTGCCAAGTCTGTGACAAGAACTCAGCTTATCAAAGGTGACATGAGCCCTAATCAAAATCTTATTGGCTTCATAATAGGAGCAGCACCCAACCACCTGACTTAAAAAAAAATAAAAAAAATATATATATATATATATATATATATATATATATATATATATATATATATATATATATATATATATATATATATATATATATATATATATATATATATATATATATATATATATATATATATAAAAAAAATTTTAAGGAACATTTTATTCCGCGTACACACGACCGGACTTTTCGACGGACTAGGTCCGACGGGATCAGTCAGACAATCCGATCGTGTATGTGTATAGAGAGATAGATATATATATATATATATATATATATATATATATCTCTATCTCTCTATCTATAATCTCTATCTCTAT
Source organism: Lithobates pipiens (assembly GCF_037356315.1). Classification (NCBI taxonomy): domain Eukaryota; kingdom Metazoa; phylum Chordata; class Amphibia; order Anura; family Ranidae; genus Lithobates; species Lithobates pipiens. Next base: position 19,183,502 of record NW_027507788.1, read on the forward strand.
TTTTTTTTTTTTTTAATTCTTCTTTTTATATAAAGAGAAAAAAAAAAAATAATCAGACGGACCTAGAAATAGAGCATGTTTCAAATCTATCCGATGGCCTCAAGTCCGACAGACTAAAAATCGGGAAAACCGTTCGTCTGTATGCTGGTCCGACGAACCAAATACGACGCAAGGGCAGCTATTGGCTATTGAACTGCCTTGTTAAGTCCCGTTTATGTCATCACGTTCAAAACGAGTCCGCTTGTGTGTGGCCAAGTCCGTTCATTCAGAAAGTCCGTCAGACCTCAGCCGAAAGTCCGACGGGAAGACCGTCAGGCCTAGTCTGCCGGAAAGTCCAGTTGTGTGTAGTCTTGCCCTCCTGCCCAGACCGATTTTTAGCTTTCAGCGCTGTCGCACTTTGAATGACGATTGCGCGGTCATACAACACTGTACACAAATTTTTATAATTTTTTTTTCACACAAATGGAGTTTTCTTTTGGTGGTATTTAATCACCACTTTCGTTTTTATTTTTTGCTAAACAAACAAAAAAAAAAAAGAGAGAAATTTTGCAAAAGGGTAATTTTTTCTCCTTCCTTGATAGTCGCTGATGAGGCTGCATTGATGGGTGCAGATAAGGCGACACTGATAGGCACTGGTAAGTGGTATTGATAGGCAGCACTGGTGATGAGGCACTGATTGGTGATATTTATAGATGCCCAGCGGTGAAGGAGAAAACGTACTTATTTACAAAATTTTATAACAAAAAAAAATTTTTCTCAGAATTTTCACTTTTTTTTTATTCGTTTAGCAAAAAATAAAAACTGCAGAGGTGATCAAATACCACCAAAAGAAATCTCTATTTGTGGGAACACAATGATCTAGTTTGGGTACAGTGTAGCACGACCACGCAATTGTCATTTAAAAAGTGACAGCGCTGAAAGCTGAAAATTGGCCTGGGCAGGAAGGTGCGAAAGTGCCCGGTATTGAAGTGGTAAAAGTGGTTGTAAACCCCATTCATGAAATCTGACCTGGGCACGTATATCTGTAGTATTTACTTATCCCTCTCTCTAAAGCTCTGAGTGCCGTGTCTTTCTGCTGCTCCCTTCCTCTGTTATCAGCATGATAACTTCTGGCAAGCTCTCCGATGCCCAGTATCTAAAAGTACCTGAATATTTATGTCTGGGAGGGAACTTGGAGATAAGCAGAGAGTGTGTTTGTTTGTTTTTTGTTGTTCCTCTGCCTTTGTGGGGGTGGGGCGGGGGTGTGCCTTTCCTCCAATCGGCTCTCACACAGTGTATGCCGAGACTTCACTCCCACTGCTGAAAGAGGAAACAAGATTTCTAACAGGATGTGCACTTTCTAAAGAACGTAGAAAGGCAAAGGCAGCAGATATATATGTAAAACTTATGTAGGGAGATTTGCTTCATCTCTGTGTATCATCTGAGGCTGCTCACTTCACTGGGTATAGGAGAGGGTTTACACCTACTTGAAATCAGTCATTGGCTGATGCAACATTTTTGGGCATGCATACAAAACGCTGCCAGTTGCTGCTTTAAACAGCTGCCTGTACAATGTGGAAAGCTTGAGTCCATGCAGCTCACGTGGAACCTGTTAACGTGGGATTTGTGTGAATCCGGACCCGGGTACCGCAGGGCAAGGCACCATGATAACTCCTGTGAATTGCATGATTAATATTGTACAGCGTCAGCCTGTAATGCATCTCTACTGCCCGTGTGTTCACTTTCCAACCGTGAGCTCCTCCAGCCCCGGGTGTCTGCTCTCTGAGTGATCCTCAAACAGATCCATCAATTATGCCAATTACGGCCCCAATTCCACCACCAGGGAACCTCTAAAGTCTTTTGCTGTAACGAAAAGCGACATCGTCCCCCTCCGTTCTCTCTCCTTCCTTTAGCCGAGGCTTTTGGGACCAAGTATTTTTCAGCCAACGTGACAGCTAGGTTCATTTTTAAACCCTAGGTAGTGAAACAGGCCCCGGAGCATGTTTAAAAGAACATTACCGTACTGGCGAGATTAAATTAGCTTATGCTTCTGAGTCCTGCACGGCTGGAAGGCCCGAGTTTTCTTTTCTTTTCCTTTTTTTTTCTTTTTCTTTTTTTTTTCGCCAGGGCTCAAATGGCAGGATTTGCAGCCTAAAAGGAGCACGGCTCAGCGCCCATTTATCAGCAGGGCTCTGCCCTCATTTCGTCACTGTCGGCGCTCCAATTATAGAAGAAATTAGCGGTTTAGTGTCACTTTTTTTTTTTTTTTTTTTTTTTTTTCCCTTTCTTTTTTTAAAGCGAGTGTTGCGCAGATAACGCATTAAAGGACAGAGTTCACAAGACGATAGAATCTCTTAATATCTCTCCCAGAGCTCCCGCGCAGAATTTGTAATGAGGAGACGTCCTTCTGCCAAATATCTCACTATAAAAGGAGGCCGCTGAACTGAGGCTGAACCCTGATTTGCATATCAAATTTGAAAAGGGGCCTGGTGATTAAAGGTGCCTAGAGAGATGGGGAGTATATCGGATAAATTATCAATGCCACGATCAAAGGACAAATTGTTCAGACGCCATTTGATGTATAAATTTAAGGTGTAGGCAAGCAAAAGTATCAGGCGCCTATACGTAACTTTCATACAGCTTCTAAAAGTGGTATTTTGGGTTTGGACTTTTTTTTTTTTTTTTTTTTTTTCTTAACAAACCTATCATACTTGCCTGCTCTGTGCAGTGGTTTTGCACAGAGCAGCCCCAACCCCGTTCCTTCTCGAGTCCCCCCGCTGGCGCTCCTGGCTCCTCCCTCCTATTGAGTGCCCTCACAGCACGCAGCTTGCTATGGGGGCACCCAAGCCGAGTCACAGCTCCGTGTGTCCATTCAGACACGGAACTGCAGCCCCCGCGCCTCTCTCTCTCCTGATTGGCTAGCCGACTGACAGAAGTGGCAGCCAATGGTGCTGTTGCTTAATGCCTCCAAAAGCAAGCTACTTGCTGTGGGGGCACTGGTGCGTCCTCGCGCCATAAGACACATAGACCTGTGGCGCGGCTCCCACCCCCTGCTTTCTCCTCATTGGCTTTGATGGACAGCAGTGGGTGCCACTGCTGTCTCAGCCAATGAGGAGAGGGAGTCCCTGGAGAGCCAGGATCGAGAAGGGCCTCGGGTGAGTATTGGGGGGGGGGGGGGGGGATGTGGGGGAGCAGCGCACAGGTTTTTTTTTTCTTCATGCATAGAATGAAGGAATGTTAAAAATCTTCAGCCTTTACAACTATTTTAAGTGTCTTAGGTGCAAATCTTAAGCCGGCCATAGGCAGTTTGAATCTCCGCCAGTTCAGCAGAGACTGGCCAACATTCAAACCATGTATAGACAGGCTGAATGTACCCAAATTAATCAATCAACTTGGGTGCAACCAGTTTGTTGGATTTTACATGTGATTATCGCTAGTGGCTATTCTAGCTGCTAGCAGTAAGCACTGTGTACTTTAAAGTGGTTGTTCACCCTGTACAACCAATTTTACCTACAGGTAAGCCTATATTAAGGCTCACATGTAGGTGCTGGCAATAACTCCTAAACCTCCACGGTTTAGGAGATATTTACAAAAAAATTGCGCGCCGATGACTATGGCGAATGCACTGATGTCTACGGTGCATGTGGACATTAGAAAGGGCAAATCATGCCGTTTCAAATAGGGTCATGCCATGTCTGGCGGCTCCTGTGTGTGCGGGAGTGACGCCACATGACTCCGGCTAGTCAGAGCCAGAGTTTGCGGCCCCGGGAGGAAGAGGGGCGAAGATGGACATTCGCTGCTAGTGGGGACAGCGGTGACATCGCAGGGTTTGGTTTCAGGTAAGTGACACATAATGGACTTCTATGTGATGCATGGTAGCCCATTATGCTTTACCTTTGCAGGGAAATAGAGGAAGTAAACACACCAGGGTTTACTTCCTCTTAAAGGATGTTTTGTTCCCCAAGCCACTTAGTTATCACTTTTTTTGCTTTATGGCAAGGTGCTCCATCATGTTGGAAAAGGCATGGTTCCTCACGAGACTGTTCTTGGATGGTTGGGAGTAGTTTCTCTGAGGATGTTTTTGTACTATTCTTTATTCATGGCGGTGTTCTTAGGCAAAATTGTGAGTGAGCCCACTCCCTTGGCTGAGACGCAACCCCACACATGAATGGTCTCGGGATGCTTTACTGTTGGCTAGGGGTGCAACGGATCGTCGCTCGATCCGTGATCCGAACGGGTCACCCCGGTCGGAGCGTTTCGTGGTCTCGGCCTTAGAAAAGGCCGCGGTTTCGGCCTAGCTTCAAAGCGGCGGCCATCTTTCTACACCCAGGCTGTTTACACTGTGATCGCTCCGACGGAGCGAACCACTTGTAAACAAACGGTTCCTCTCTCCCCTCTCTGTACTAATCTGTACAGTGGAGGGGAGAGATCCGGAGATGGAAGCAGCCATCCCTCCTTACTCTAGCGATACCCTGCCTGCCAATACTCTGCAATACCCTGCCTGCCAATGCTCTAGCGATACCCTGCCTGCCAATACTCTAGCGATACCCTGCCTGCCAATGCTCTAGCGATGCCCAGCCATGCTCTAGCGATGCACAGCCAATTGTACAGTGGGGGAGATTGTGGATATTACAGTGGGGACTATATGGTGGTGGAAGTTTCACAGGTTTTTGCAAATTTTAATTATTATTTGCTGATCCGAAAAATTATCCGATCCGTGACTCTGACCTGAGGAACGATCCGATCCGTGAGTTTTTTGATCCGTTGCACCCCTACAGTTGGCATGACACAGGACTGATGGTAGCGCTCACCTTTTCTTCTCCAGACAAGGGTTTTTTTTTTTTTGTGGATGCCCCAAAACAATTTGGAAAGGGAATTCATCAGAGGAAATGACTTTACCCCAGTCCTCAGCAGTCCGGTCCCTGTACCTTTTTGCAGAATATCAGTGTGTCCCTGATGATTTTCCTGGAGAGAAGTGGCTTCTTTGCTGGTCTTCTTGACACCGGGCCATCCTCAAAGTCTTCTCCTCCCTGTGCGTGTAGATGGACTCACACCTGCCTACTGCCATTCCTGGGCAAGCTCTGCACTGGTGGTGCCCCGATCCCACAGCTGAATCGCCTGTAGGAGATGGTCCTGGTGCTTGCTGGACTTTCTTGGGCGCCCTGAAGCCTTCTGTTTTTTTTTGTTTTGTTTTTTTTGTTGGGCTTAAGTTCGTATTCATAGCAAAGAGGCACTTTGCAATTGATTGCAATTCATCTGATTACTCTTCATAGCATTCTGGAGTATATGCAAATTGCCATCATAAAAACTGAAGCAGCAGACGACTTTGAAAATGTGAATATTGTTATTCTCAAAACTTTTGGCAATGGCTGTATGTTTCCCCCTTAGCAGTCTTGAGTATGTTCTGCTTTAAAACCAGACTAAACCGGAGATGCATACAGAAATAAATGACACTGGCAGGGAAAGGGTTAACTCATTATGCCGCCTGTTGGCCTTCTCAGTAATAGGAGTTATCAATCCTTTCACTCGTTGGGGAGCCTTTCTGTTCGGAGGTGTGGCAGTGACCCTCGCCTTTTTTCCCGGTCAGCTCCCACCTGGGGGCCGGAGGATGAAGGACCTGCCTAAGCACCGTGCTTTTTTTTTTTTTTTTTTTTTCTTCTTTTTTTTTTTTTTTGGTTGAGTTTTTGTGACCTCGAGCGATACCGGCTCCCTGCGGGCTCCGCTCCCTTAACTAGCTGGCCGGCTTCCACGCCGCAAAACACAAGTTCAGCAAGGCGAGAGCACGCCATTCCAAAAAAAAAAACAGAATTGATTCTCCAAATTCTTTTACGCTTCCAGAGAAATAATTTAGGTGTCTTGGAGAGTGAAAGTCTTTGGCTACTTTTTGCTTGCTAGACTGAAACTTCTAACTACCCCGTCTGAATACCTGGATTACGTTGTGCTCTGTGTTTCTGCATTCCATCAGCTCAAGTCATTTATATGTAAAACTTTTTTGCAAACGCCGTCGGAATGTAAGAGAGGAACCTGGCAAGATAAGAATACGGGATTTGCTATTGACTTGTGTCTAAGGACGTATGATTGAGGGGGAGCTCATCTTCATCCTTCACTGACCTGGGATGAGCCTGTCATTATAGGGGATCGGGGGGGGGGGGCAACTCGTGTGCACATGCCTGTTCCGGGTACATAAAGGAAGTGATCTGTAAATGTAGCGCTAATATCGTGTGCAATGAATATGCAAACAAAGTGATCAAATGCATATACAAAATAAATATAATAAGTGAATACATAAATGCATAATAAGTCAAATATGGTGGTGAAATCCTTAAAGGGGGGAAAAAACAGCCAGTCCACAATGCATAGAGCAGGGGTGCCCAACCTTTTGAAGAGCGAGGGCCACTTAAGCGACTTAGTAACCAGTCGCGGGCCACAATGAGCAGATGACAGTTCTGCGTCCACTCTGCGTATGCAAAGCAGACACAGACACAGCCCACTCTACTCTATGGGCCCTCTCATCTGATCAAATGGAGGAGGACAGATCCACTTTCCATTTTTTTAGCAGATCGAATTGGAAGGAGGCAGGTGTAAACGGACACAAGTCTGTTTACATATGCCGCTCGATAGAGGTGAATGGAGGGTCTGATTTGGGTCAGACAGATCAAGTTAAAGGGGCCTAAGGCTACTTTTACACTGATGGTCTGCCCGGACCTGTAGCTTTCCTGCAGGTTAGCTGTACTTTGCCATAGAATTCTATCATATCCTGCAGGTGTAGTGCACCAAACCCACAGGTAAATCTAGAAGTCTATGGCTCAGGGCAGGTACACTGCACTACACCTGTGGACCAGTTTAAATACAGCCCAGTAACCACTGCAGAACAGATATGTCCCTATATAAACTGATTTTAGTACTAAACTTGCTGTCCCAGGCAGAGTGCATTTGGTATCACTCCGCCTATGACAGGAGTTGGTGCTATACAGGAAGCATTGGCTTATGCGGCTCTGCTCCTCAGCTGCTTGCTTCCTCTACCGCTAGCTTCATTCACAACACGGATGCTCTGGCATGGTGGGTAGACAACCTACAATCTGGGATTGCCAACCTGCCATCCCAGAGCAGGAGGTCGCGGGCCACATCAAAGGGCTCCGTGGGCCACATGTGGCTCCCGGGGCCACTGGGCACCCCTGGCATAGATGGTGGTTCACAGAAAGGAAATGCAAAATGGAACAAACTTATGGAACCTCCAAGATAACAAACCTTCCATTCATAGAAAAGAATGCATACCCTTACCGGAGCCGGTGAACTCGAATGTCAGCGACAACGAGTCATTAGGGCATAGATATCCAAAACGACCAAATGACCGAACCATCCAGATGATCCAAAGGATTGAGGGTACATCCAAGAGGACTGGTAGATATCAGCTGGGATGGAGCATAGGTGACCGGAACAGAGGGACCCAACCAACTCGGATCCGGAAAGTATGTAAAAAAAAAAAAAAGGAAGGGGGCTTCCAATCGTGTAGGTCAAAAAAAAGTTGGGTTTTTATTACAAAACCAGCATACATAGGATAAAATTGTGATCACAAGTAAAAGCAATGTGGGGAGCAGAGAAGCATAGCCTGACACGTTTCGTCCAACTAGGACAGCTACAGGGGTAAGTAAAAGAAGGTTAGCTCTTCCAAAACCTTATCGGTTTCCCCTTCTACAATACATGTACACCCCACTAAGACTGGGGACTTTTACAACTTATTTAGAGCCGAACTCCATGTTTAATGCCCCTTGAACTCTTTCGCAGATGTACGGACCTGACAACGGGAGGTCTTTCACACGCCGGAAGTGTGTGTGTATAACTGACAAGCAAACTTCCATCTGTCAGATATAAGCAGTCGGGCAGATTGCTTTCACACCTCTCGGTAACATGCAGGTCCCCCAGTCTTTCTTCAGCACATGCAAGCTTAATGAGAAGCTTTAGGCTCCTTCAGAAAAAAATTAAGGCAGCAGCTACAAATACTGTAGCTGCTGACTTTTAATATAAGGACGCTTACCTGTCCAGGGATCCCGCGATATTGGCACCCCAAGCCGATTCTTCAATCTGCTTCAGGTGCAGGGGCCAGTGTTCTATCAGATAGCCGCTCCCCGGCCTATTGCACATGCGCGATGCGCAGCTGAAGGGACGGTGCCTCGCGGCCATCTTGGTACACCCGCACTCGTCCGCAGTAAGCCTGGTGTTAGAAGTCGGCAAGTGGACATCTTTATACACCCACCAGAGTCTTGCTTTTCACACTTACCTTTAACAGTAAACTCAGCTTGTATAGTGAAATGCAGTATTTAGAAGTCCATGACACTGTTTTGATGTTTAATTTTAAAAGTAGCGACGTTCGGTCACATCAGCATGCCCTACCCCAATCTGTCCGCTTATCTCCTACTTTATTAGCTTTTAGACGATCCCTGAAAACACTTCTCTTCAGAGAAGCCTACCCCACCCACACCTAACTGTATTTTCATTTTCTCCATCAGCTCATCCCCCCCACAGTTAATACCTTTTGTTTCAACTTGACCCTCCCTTCTAGATTGTAAGCTCTAACGAGCAGGGCCCTCTGATCCCTCCTGTATTGATTTGTATTGTAAGTGTACTGTCTGCCCTCATATTGTAAAGCGCTGCGCAAACTGTTGGCGCTATATAAATCCTGAATAATAATAATAATAATAATAATCAGCAAACCTGTGAGATCAGTAGGCTTGCTGCTGCTTTTAAAATTCCACATCAAAACTGAGTTAAAAAACAAAAACAAAAAAACGGTGAAAAACAAGACTCTAGTAGGTGTATAAAGATGTCCACTTGTCGACTTCTAACTCTAGGCTTACTGCGGACAAGTGCGGGTGTACCAAGGTGGCACGGACACTTGTAACTTTTTTTTTTCCCCCTATAAAAATAACAAACATGTTACACTTGCCTGTTCTGTTGCAGTGGATTTGCACAGAACAGCCTGGATCCCCCTCTTCTTGGGTCCCTCTTCTGTGATCCTGGCTTTTTACAGGCTTTCTTGTGCATCCTCTTTAGAAGAGGCTTCCTTCTGGGATGACATCCATGCAGACCAATTTGATCCAGTGTGCGGCGTATGGTCTGAGCACTGACAGGCTGACCCCCCCCCCCCCTCCTCTCCTGCAGCCTCTGCAGCAATGCTGGCAGCACTCATACGTCTAATTCACAAAGACAACCTGTGTATGTGTGCAAAAATATATATATAATGTGTGTGTGTGTCACATGCATACATTTTTGTTTTGTTTTTTACTGAAAACTGTCCACGATATCCTAGGGTGCTCTTACTTTTTCACAGGACTGTGTTAGTCCTCATTCTTGCTGGTGGAGGAACAGCCACATGCATGCAGTGTGTGCGGACAGCAGTGACCCAGCCGCTCGTATAGAAGAATGGCCGCACACTGTGTGCATGCTGTTGTTCCCACACCAGCAGGCATGAGAAATAACCGGTATGTGAAAAAACAAATCCTCTGACAGTCTGCGCCCAGAGATGATGCCTCTAGCTGCATGCAGAATGGTTGCAGCTATTCTGCCAGTCTGTGTGCGGCCCGGGCACAGCTTCCAGAGGTGATGTTCAGCATCCTCTGAAATGCAGCAGCCTACCCGCCCTCCTTCACTCTCCATACATTAAGACAGGTGAGCATTTTTTTTATTTTTTTTTATTATTGCAATAAACGTATTGTCCACTAGGTGTCTCACTTTTCTCTCCTATAATTTACAAGTGTTTCCAGCTAGTCCTAATTTAAAACGGATTTTTCTTCCTCCTCCTTACTCTTTATAGGGAGGTGATTCTGCTCGGTGCAGGTGCTGTGCGGAATAACAACCTCCTGGAGCCTGCGGTACTCTAATGTAGTAATTGTGCCATGCTCGTGTATTAATAGCATTCGTATCCGGTGGTGGTGCTCAATAATGACTTTATTTTGGACTTCTATTTAAGGGAGCCACAAAGCTGCAATCCAGCGGCCCTCATATAGAAAAGTGATGAGAGGAAATGGTGAATGTAGCCGGGCAGATTTTACTTTTTTTTTTTTTTTTTCCTCCATGTTTAGGCCTGATGAAACTGGTTATGTACAGACGCGTAATTCACCAAGCTAGAACACCTAGATGAGGATCTTCCTTTTATTTTAGCCAGCTGTCTGATGTTTTAAAATTTAATTTAAGCTTAGCATTATTTTATTTTATTTTTTTCCTTTAAAGTGCTGTTCATTTTCTGCAGCCTCTTTGCTGCCACTTCTTGTCTACATGCACTCCAGTGATGGCTGCATCATGTTTCCTTGGGGCGAGATTCCTGATGGTGACAACAGTGGACCATGCCTGTGTAATGTGTGTTAAAACGGCCACCTTTAGTCCCTATTAGAAGCCAATGACAGGGTGGCAGAACAAGATCACAATTAGGAGAGGGACACCGTTGTCACCTTAAATAACCACTTGCCAACCTCAATAGGTGTGTGTGTGTGTGTGTGTATATATTATATTATATTATATTATAGTGGTTTACCAGGAAGTGATCAACCATAACCCCGGGATTATTATTTGCAGCTGGTGGTTGGCTTTCTCTTGAAAGTGTTCCAAGTGGCTCGTGAGCCGCTGGAAAGCATTCAGAAGCGCGTGGGGGATGGGGGGGGGGGGCTGGGCAGACTCCCAAACCCTGCCCCGCCTTTCACCTGGGTCTCCTGGGCTCACCGTTTCCGCCGGCTTACCCAGGAAATGAGCTGATATCACTGGCTGGTCACGCGGGGATCAAAGATTATATCCATTTTGATTGCCTCTATGAACTCAGGCTGGAAGTAAACTTTTTTTGTAAAAAAATAAATAAATAAAAAAAAAAGATACAAACAATATTTGTTAGTATATGTTTGTATATAATAAAATATAATATTTACTATATATATATATATATTACAAACAATATTTTTTATATATATATAATTATAATTAGAGATGTAAAATGTATAATATATATATATATATATATATTATAATTCGTATCTCTCTCTATACATATATATATTAGAATATAATAAAAAAAAGTGTGTATGTGTGTGTATATGTGTGTATATATATATATATATATATATATATATATATATATATATATATATATATATATATATATATATATATATAATATAAAAATCTCTCTCATAATATATATTTTTTATTTTTCCTGCTTTTAAAAGGTAAAGAACAGATTTGGAGTCTTCAACCCCAGATCACTCCATAATGAGAACCAGTCATCCTTTTTTCTATTACAAGGAATGTTTACATTCCTTATAATAGCAATAAAAGTGATCCAAAAAATAAAGGGACAGTGTATAAAAATAACAAACGTTTAAAGAGCCCCTATCCCTCCGTGCACGCAGGCAGAAGCCAAAGCATACATAAGTCATGCACACATATGTAAAGGGTATTTACACCACATGTGAGGTTTAAAACGTCACCTATGGGGATTTTTAAGTAATGTAGTTTGTCGCCATTCTGTGAGCGTGCGCAGTTTTAAAGCATGACAGGTTCGGTATCTATTTACTCGGTGTAACATCATCTTTCACATTATACAAAAAAATTGGGGTATATTTTGTGTGTGTGTGTGTGTGTTTGTTTATTTTTTTTTTTTTTTAATTCATTAAAATCTATTTTTCACAAATAAAAATAAATAAATTAATAAACGCTGCACAAATACTGTGCGACATAAAAAAATTGCAAAACCTGCCAATTTTTATTCTCTCAAGTAATATTCTAGCAAAAAATACAGATTGTTACATGTGAACAGAAAGTGCCAGAAAGGCCCGTCCTGGAAGTAGTTAAGGCACCGTGTGTTACATATATATATATATATATATATATGTATGTATGTGTATATAATATATCGCCAACAGGTTGAGCAGCGATATTTACAACGTGAGGGCAGACAGTACAAGTAGGATACAGGAGGAATCGGAGGGCTCTTCTCATATTTTATTTATATTATATTTCGGATTGCCTGATGAAGTGTAAGGATCCCTCTCGGTTTGTAGTGCCTGTCTTCTCCCGGCCTTATCACTCTGTTTTGTTCTGTATAGAAATTTATGAAAAATCCAACGTTTTCAAGTTGTCACGGGGACAGGAGGTGGGGGGTTATCTTCTCGTGGGGACACCGGTGCCGTGATAACTGCCGACACATTTCATGGACCTGGAATGTCTATAGGCAGCAAATGCAAGTTGGGTTTGTAGTATTTTCAACCACAAGAAAAATATCAATACAGAATAGCCGTGTATATGGGCATTAGACTTGGATACCACCTGCAGAGCGTGATGAATAGGATGTCAGCTGTGTGTGTCGGGGTAATCTCCTTTTGATGATTGGAGCATTATAAAATATTCAGTTTTTAGAGCCTTCTGCAATTTCCATTTTTTTTTATTTTTTTTTTGATGGCGATGAAAATAAAAAAAAGTTTTCTTTTAAATAGTCGGGTCAGAGGGGCCATGGTGATCCTCAAATAGTCAAGTCGTGGTTTCCCTATAACAGTCAGGGGGATGGGGTGGGGCGGGGCATGGTGCTTGTTTAATAGTCAAATTGGGGGGTGGGGCATGGTTTCTTTTTAATAGGTTGGGGACCCTCCTATAGTCAGGTCATGGGGGGGGCTGGTGACCCTCCTATAGTCAGGTAATGGGGGGGGGGGCCCTGGTGACCCTCCTATAGTCAGGTCACAGGGGGGCCCTGGTGACCCTCCTATAGTCAGGTCACGGGGGGGGCCCTGGTGACCCTCCCATAGTCAGGTCACGGGGGGGCGGGGCCCTGGTGACCCTCCCATAGTCAGGTCACGGGGGGCGGGGCCCTGGTGACCCTCCCATAGTCGGGTCATGGGGGGACGGGGCCCTGGTGACCCTCCCATAGTCGGGTCACGGGGGGACGGGGCCCTGGTGACCCTCCCATAGTCGGGTCACGGGGGGACGGGGCCCTGGTGACCCTCCCATAGTCGGGTCACGGGGGGGTGGGGCCCATGGTGACCCTCCTATAGTCGGGTCACGGGGGGGTGGGGCCCATGGTGACCCTCCTATAGTCGGGTCACGGGGGGGTGGGGCCCATGGTGACCTTCCTATAGTCAGGTCACGGGGGGGTGGGGCCCATGTTGGCCCTCCTATAGTCAGGTCACGGGGGGGGGGGGGCCATGGGGACCCTCCTATAGTCAGGTCACGGGGGGGGGGGGGCCCATGGTGACCCTCCTATAGTCAGGTCACGGGGGGGGGGGCCCATGGTGACCCTCCTATAGTCAGGTCATGGGGGGGCCATGGTGACCCTCCTATAGTCAGGTCATGGGGGGGGCCATGGTGACCCTCCTATAGTCAGGTCATGGGGGGGGCCATGGTGACCCTCCTATAGTCAGGTCATGGGGGGGGCCATGGTGACCCTCCTATAGTCAGGTCATGGGGGGGCCATGGTGACCCTCCTATAGTCAGGTCATGGGGGGGCCATGGTGACCCTCCTATAGTCAGGTCATGGGGGGGCCATGGTGACCCTCCTATAGTCAGGTCATGGGGGGGCCATGGTGACCCTCCTATAGTCAGGTCATGAGGGGGCCATGGTGACCCTCTAATAGGTCAGGGGGGGGGGGCATGGTTTCTTTTAAAACGGCCAGGTAGGCCATGGTGTCCCTCCTAATAATCTGGTCATGGGGGTCCATGGTGACCCTCTAATAGGTCAGGGAGGGGGGGTGCATGGTGTCCCTTTTTTAATAGTTAGGTCGTGGGGACCATTGTGTCCCTCTAATAGGTTAGGTAGGCCATGATGTCCCTTTAATGGTCAGGGGGCGGGGCATCTTTTTATAGTCCGCTCAGAAGGGCCATGGTGTCCCTCCTAATAGTCCGGTCAGGGGGTCCATGGTGTCCTTTGTTGTAGAGTGACCATTATCCGGTATACATTACTCGGAGCCCAGCATTCTATCCTGCAGTCCTGCTTGTAGTGAACACAATGAAGACTTGAGATCAATGTTAAATATGCCTTATTGCATCCCCCGGTCCCCCTCCCCCCACACACCTTCTCATCCATCCCGCTGCCCGCTGTTATCCTTTCATCTTGTGAATGAGGACGCTCCATAACCCCTCTTCATTCACAGGACCGGCCCCCCCCCTCCCCCCCTCCACATCCAATCCCACAGACCTGTCAGTTCTGCTTTTCTGCTCTAGTAATTTTAGCTCAGACCCATCCACACTTTGATTTGATTTTATTTTTTATTTATTTTTTTCCCCCTCCTGCTCATCAAACACGGAGCGGGGTGGAGGGAATTGTTCTGCATTACGGATGCTGCGCACGTCTCGCTGGCTCTGCTCACACGGCGCTCTGCGCTTTCCACTAATCGCAGCTCCACAACGTTTAAAGGGAAACTCCGTCTTCACTTCCAGCACAGGAAAAGCCAAACTACCAATTGGGGCTGAAACAACAAATCGATTAATGAAACTAATCGATTACTATTTTCACAATCGATTTATCGGCCAGTAACATAATGGGGTTAAAAAAAACTAAAATGAGCCCTTTATAGTACAAAAAGAGCAAATAATCGTTACTGTAAATATTCAGTTCTACAGTAAAAAAAATAACCCCTTACAGTAGAGATTTTTTTTTTTTGTACTATAATGGTCTAATTTTATTAAATTATAGTAAAAAATTAAATAAAATTTAGACCTTTTATAGTAAAAAAAAGGTCAAATTTTATTAAATTTTTTTTTTATAACCCCACTATACTAAAAATGAAACGTCTTGGACCTTTATTTTTTTTTAATTATTTTTTTGTGCTTTTTTATTTTTTTATTTTTTTTATTTTTTTGCAGTTCATTTACATGGTTTCCTATGGGACACCATCATATCTGATTTATTTTTTTTTTTTTTTTTTTTTTCAGCCACTGCGTATTTGGAAAAGGTCAGGGGCCTTTTTTTCTTTTAACACAAAACGGTGCTTTTTTTTTTTGGTTCAATAGACTTCAATGGAGAAGCTGCAGAAAAGCATGTAATGCGTCTTTGCAGCAATTTGTGTGTTTTAATCCGCCCAACAACAAATTGTCCCAAAAAAATAAAATAAATGCAAATCGCAACAAAATCGCATGAACAGAAATGAAAACGCACTGCAGAAGCAGATCGAAAGCAAACTGCATAGGTGTGTACCGAGCCATAGGCCGGCCACACTGATCAATTTTCAGGTGAGAATATTCAGAAGGAAAATCTTTGTACATTCGCTGAATGAAAGAACGTTTGAAGTTTGCACTTGTTTTTACCATTCTGTTTTTTTTAAATAAATGTAATTGCTGTGAACGAAAACCACATAAACTGTCTGAAAATTGCTTTTACTATGAAGTTTTCTGTTTCCAAATTTTCCCGTCACTGTGGTTGAACATGAACATCGATTTGATCCCACTAATGATTAGGAAATCGAATGAATGTTCTTAAAATGACTTTATTTTTTAGACATTTTTTTTTACAAGACGTTGTTTTTTGTATTTTTTGTTTTTTAAAATAAAAAAAAAAAGTGATCTCTGAGTCTGATGATATTTACCAGATTCACCCTTTAATAGTATATACAGTATATCTCTTCTACTGGTATATACAGTATATCTCTTCTACTGGTATATACAGTATATCTCTTCTACTGGTATATACAGTATATCTCTTCTACTGGTATATACAGTATATCTCTTCTACTGGTATATACAGTATATCTCTTCTACTGGTATATACAGTATATCTCTTCTAATGGTGTGTTTATACAGTATATTTCTTCTGTCTCTGTTTTTCTCAGAGTGGATTAGATATTTTTGCTCCCTGTTTCTAACATGTCAAACAACAAGTCCTGCACATTTAACCCCCGCAGTGCTGCACACTGATAATGCTCCTCCTGCTGATCATACCGACAAGCTGCTCCTTTAACGCTGTGTGCTGACAGCTTTCCTCCATAGCTAGAGCTCTGTTCTTGGCTTTGCCTTGCTAACACTGCCCTGATCCTGTCTGACATACCAATGCAGACTGCATGATGGTCACTGGTAGACTGCTGGGCACTGGCAGGCTGCATTTAAAGGAACCTGGTGAGGCTGCATTGATCTCCTGCGCCACGTCTGCAGCCTCTGGCCATCTCCTGCGCCTCGTCTGCAGCCTCTGGCCATCTCCTGCGCCTCGTCTGCAGCCTCTGGCCATCTCCTGCGCCTCGTCTGCAGCCTCTGGCCATCTCCTGCGCCTCGTCTGCAGCCTCTGGCCATCTCCTGCGCCTCGTCTGCAGCCTCTGGCCATCTCCTGCGCCTCGTCTGCAGCCTCTGGCCATCTCCTGCGCCACGTCTGCAGCCTCTGGCCATCTCCTGCGCCACGTCTGCAGCCTCTGGCCATCTCCTGCGCCACGTCTGCAGCCTCTGGCCATCTCCTGCGCCACGTCTGCAGCCTCTGGCCATCTCCTGCGCCACGTCTGCAGCCTCTGGCCATCTCCTGCGCCACGTCTGCAGCCTCTGGCCATCTCCTGCGCCACGTCTGCAGCCTCTGGCCATCTCCTGCGCCACGTCTGCAGCCTCTGGCCATCTCCTGCGCCACGTCTGCAGCCTCTGGCCATCTCCTGCGTAAAAATATTTTTTAAAAACATTCATTTTCGGTATCGGTCATTTTCAGTTTTTGGCCTAGTGTATTTTTCATTTTCGGTATCGGTTTCAGCACCAAAAAACCCATTCAGTGCACCCCTAAAAATAATCGTTGGTTGTAGCCCTACTACCAATGTTTTCAATGAGATCCACAATGTTTTTTTTTTTTTTTTTTTACATTTATTTCACTTTTACAATTATTTGTATTCCTAGCACAATGATGAACTGCACATAAAGGGGTTGATTTACTAAACCCTGGAGGGTGTGAAATTTGCTGCAGCTCTGCATAGAAACCAATTGGCTTCCGGATTTTATTGTATGGACGGCCGCACTCCAATGCAAACACCTTTTTTATTACAGTGGAAAAAAGATCCATACAGCAACAGAGGTACAGATACCACTGACTGTGTGTGTGTGTGTGTGTGTGTGTGTGTGTGTGTGTGTGTGTGTGTGTCCCAGAAATCAACAGGGCCATTCACAAAGAGCCGCGCGACTCGCGCATGCACAGTAGGAAATGGGCAGTGAAGCCGCAAGGTTCCACTGCCTGCTTCCCTTCATTAAGATGGCGGTGCTGGCACCCAAACCGATGGATGGAGGGGGGGGGGCAGGGCGACATTGCGGGCTCCCTGGACAGGTAAATGTCCTTATTAAAAGTCAGCAGCTATAGTGTTTGTAGCTGCTGACTTTAAAGAAAAAAAAAACATGGCGTCTGGAATACTGCTTTAAATGACTCAGATCATCAAACAAATTGTATTATTACACAAAGGTCACCCGAGAAGATACAAAATGCAGTTTTTAAATGATGGTTTAATTTAATAAGGCCAAAAAATCTGTCCAAACCTGCCTGGCTTTATGTGAAAAATTAATTGCCCCCTAAAGATAGAGATTATATATATAATATATATATATATATATATATATAATTTATCTCTCATTTTTTTTTTTTTTTTTTTATTGCACATACATCACACACACTTCAAAAGGTTTCAACCCCTTTTTTCTTTTCTTTTCTTAATGCAATTAAATATAAAAAAAAAAAGTGCGGACATTTAAAAAAAAAAATCTCAAATAAAAAAAAAAAAAAAAAAGGGAAACTTTCACCATGCAAAACCACAAATGGGGTGGCAGCGTGCGATCACGTCTGACCCCTCTGCCATGTAGTATGCGGTGTGGAAAAATGACGCAGGTTTGGACCGGTCCTGCCTAATGTGACAAAACTGAAGGTACAATGCGGCGATGTGCGCCGTTGGGGAAGACGAGCCTTCGCCTCGCTGACATTTAAAAAGGCGGAGTAGGAGAAAAGCGCAGACCATCTTTATGAGCCATTAAACAGAGAGGGATATGGGAGGGAATGAAATGGAGCCAGAAGACGGGGAGGACAGTACGGGTGATGGAGAGCCGAGGAGCGCAGTGACATTACCAGAGAGGAACTCTTCTATACAATCCACATTACCCGATTGTAAAGCGCTCCTAATGTCACGAGTTGACAAAATAAATTACAACAATAAAACAAAAGGTACTTTCCTTAGTAGACATTTAATTTAGATAAACACTTTATCTTTTAATTGCCTCTCAATGTTCGTGTCGATGGGGTCAGTCCACCTAAAAGTGATAATTAAAGTGCATCACACGCCAAGTGTGTTTTTTATTTTTATTTTTTTATTTTTTATTTTTTGGCTTTGGATAGAGGGAGGAGGAGGAGTTGTTCTGGTGACAGTGGTCCTTTTACTTTGGAGAAATTATCTTTCACTTCCTGTTGTGTCTCCAAGACAGGAAGTGAAGTCTCCTTAAAGAGGTTGTGAAGTCTTCTTCTTTTTTTTAAATTGTACCTATAGGTAAGCATATAATGAGGCTTACCTGTAGGTACTGTAAATATCTCCTAAACATGCGCCGTTTAGGAGATATTTACTATATACGCCGCCAATTACATCATCGGCGCATGCGCTCTAAAGGAGTGGCCATATGTGCCCATTTCTTCAGATCCCTGTGACCGGCGGCTCCCACCTGTAAGCAGGGGAGTGACATCATCACAGCTCCCCCCCCACAGACTCGCCAAAGCCCACGAACGCAGAAGAAACACCGGGGAAGATGTCAGCGGTGCGCGGGCGCCGCTGCAGGGCTTCGTTCTAAGGCAAGTAATTCATAATGGGCTAGTATGTGATGCATCCCAGCTCACTATGCCTTTGTCTTAGCAGTTTTCCCCCCCCCCCCCCCTAAAGCCTACAACCTTTTTAATGGGAGACACAGCAAAATAAAACAACCTGTTGGGGTTTGACGTATCAACAATCCAATCATCCACCCCCCAAAAAAAAGTTTTGCCATTAGATTCTTGCATTTCTCTACAATGGCAATACAGGGCCTATATATCTTCTATAGCCATTATGACGGAGGAAAAAAAATAATATAATTTTATATATATATATATATATATATATATATATATATATATATATATATATTTATATATAAATAAATAAAGTCAGGCGGTTGGGTGCTGCTCCTATTATGAAGCCAATAAGATTTGATTAGGGCTCATGTCACCTTTTGATAAGCTGAGTTCTTGTCACAGCCTTGGCACTTTTTGTCTATGGAATGAAAGGAACATTTTTATTCAAGGTAATTATTTATATATGAATAAATAAATAAAGTCGCGCTATGGAAAAAAAACAAATCTCCTAAGTGATAGAAATATGTGAAATAAATTGAAAATAAAAATATACTGGGTTAGAGCTGCCTTTGCCTGAAGCCCTCACTTCCTTATTGGGGAGGAGAGGGAAATGAAAATGTGAAATAAAAAGGTTATGGCGCTAAACCCTATTAGTGATGAGGTGAGTTGACTTATCAAATCCTAGTGTTTGATTTTTTATATAAAAAGAGAAAGAAAAAGAAAAGAGCTGTTGGTGATACCGTGAAAAAAAATATATATATCCTAAAGCAATTTCATCCAAAACAAATTGTGTGTGATTAATGTGGAGTCAGCATTCATGTTCCATTATATAAAAACAGAAAATGAGTATTAAATTATCATATACGTATCAGCCTGCTAAAAACATGTAAACCTTCATTAAATGTGCAAATTAGTGGAAATAATGTTAATATTCAACAGTATGTTAGTGTAAAACAGATTGTGCAAACATGTGCAAAAAAATGTACAAAAAAGCAACTAAAGGTCAGAACAACCAAGGATCAGAAATAATTTAACCATAAAATCGCATGAAGTCGCTAAATGTGCGAATAGACAATATTTTCAACCAATAATCGCATGAAGACGCATCTGTGTCCAATATAAGTCCAAAATTAATATTTGGCTTGGTAGTGCTGCCTCTTCAGACTATTTTTGTAATTGTTACAAAAAGTCAATGGGGGGTATTTGATTTATTCGTGCAAATAGTGCGGGCTTTCAATTAGAGAACTTCATCCCCGGTGCGCCACTCTGTGCTATAGTATGTGAATGCTCTCACCAGAGTTAATGCCCCTGTGGGGCTGGATGGACCTTCACAATGTAAGCCACTGTGTCGCTCTCTGGCTGCTGCTGGTGCACTGGGTGAAGCTTCGTTGTTCCGTCCGTATGGTATCCAACGTTAATTATATAAGGGAAGACATATCCATAGTGTAATACGTTCTTAACCAAATCGTTCGTTTATTAATATTAAAATCTACTCACATTTTACATTAAAAGCATGTGCATATAGGAAAAACTCCGCCGTTCGTCTCAAACGAGTGCACACAACGTGGCCACGCCCTACGCGTTTCGTCACTACGACGTCCTCTGGAGCGGCCATATTGGTGCACCTTATTGCTTAAATAGGGTGCAGTGCTCCACTACGCCTGCGCTAAAATAACAGCGCCATTTTGGGTGTGGGATGCCCTTACTCTACTGGGGATGAATGCCATTACTCCCCCTAGTGTCCTTAGGGAAGACTGATATACTTAGCCTTGGAGCACTGCAGCCTACCCATAAACCATACTCAGTTTAGATGACATTCTTTAGTATTTCCCATTTAACCGGACGTTTATAATTAAGAGAATAAAAATAAAAATAAAATTAAATGATACTAAAAATACATTGAATAAATGTATGTATAGGAATACATACATAAAATTCACGTATATAAAATTCATACATATAAAAAATTCTTACATAAAAATTCATGCATAAGAAGGGGGGTATACATTAATACTGAAAAAACGCATAAATTTGTAAAGATTATAAAAATTATAAAAATTATTTAAGAGGTTTTTTAATATTATTTGATTATTTAAGGGGTTTTTTATGTTTAAAAAAGTTTTTTATGCATACTAATATGTGAATGTAAATGGAGAAATTATTCCAAAGGAAAGTTTTCCAAGAGGAAAGTTTTTTTGGGAAGGAATTAAATAAAATGAAATTCTTAGGAAATAGATATATATGAAGGTGCTAAGAAGGTCTGTTTAACATCGTCCTATAGGTGATTGTAGTGTACATAGAATTAGACCTCAATTGCTTCTTAACTAACTTTTAATAGTCAATTGCTTCTTAACTAACTTTTAACAGTCAACTGTTTGCCTCAGCATTAGATAATGCTGGACGAACATTCCGCAGTCGAATGTTACCCATACACATACATAACACTACAGGATCC
Source organism: Lithobates pipiens (assembly GCF_037356315.1). Classification (NCBI taxonomy): domain Eukaryota; kingdom Metazoa; phylum Chordata; class Amphibia; order Anura; family Ranidae; genus Lithobates; species Lithobates pipiens. The sequence continues at coordinate 19,204,720 of NW_027507788.1, forward strand.
CGATAAGATCTAACCACATATATAAGTAACCTATCTACCCCAATATTAACATCACATGGCCCACACCTTCGGGTTCAGGTCGAATGTTATTCATTCAAAATACATTGGACGTGTCGGAATTACAACAAGACTGATCAAAATTATCTAAAAGTTCCCCTGTAGGAATCAAACATACAGTCACAAACACTACAATCACCTATAGGACGATGTTAAACAGACCTTCTTAGCACCTTCATATATATCTATTTCCTAAGAATTTCATTTTATTTAATTCCTTCCCAAAAAAACTTTCCTCTTGGAAAACTTTCCTTTGGAATAATTTCTCCATTTACATTCACATATTAGTATGCATAAAAAACTTTTTTAAACATAAAAAACCCCTTAAATAATCAAATAATATTAAAAAACCTCTTAAATAATTTTTATAATTTTTATAATCTTTACAAATTTATGCGTTTTTTCAGTATTAATGTATACCCCCCTTCTTATGCATGAATTTTTATGTAAGAATTTTTTATATGTATGAATTTTATATACGTGAATTTTATGTATGTATTCCTATACATACATTTATTCAATGTATTTTTAGTATCATTTAATTTTATTTTTATTTTTATTCTCTTAATTATAAACGTCCGGTTAAATGGGAAATACTAAAGAATGTCATCTAAACTGAGTATGGTTTATGGGTAGGCTGCAGTGCTCCAAGGCTAAGTATATCAGTCTTCCCTAAGGACACTAGGGGGAGTAATGGCATTCATCCCCAGTAGAGTAAGGGCATCCCACACCCAAAATGGCGCTGTTATTTTAGCGCAGGCGTAGTGGAGCACTGCACCCTATTTAAGCAATAAGGTGCACCAATATGGCCGCTCCAGAGGACGTCGTAGTGACGAAACGCGTAGGGCGTGGCCACGTTGTGTGCACTCGTTTGAGACGAACGGCGGAGTTTTTCCTATATGCACATGCTTTTAATGTAAAATGTGAGTAGATTTTAATATTAATAAACGAACGATTTGGTTAAGAACGTATTACACTATGGATATGTCTTCCCTTATATAATTAACGTTGGATACCATACGGACGGAACAACGAAGCTTCACCCAGTGCACCAGCAGCAGCCAGAGAGCGACACAGTGGCTTACATTGTGAAGGTCCATCCAGCCCCACAGGGGCATTAACTCTGGTGAGAGCATTCACATACTATAGCACAGAGTGGCGCACCGGGGATGAAGTTCTCTAATTGAAAGCCCGCACTATTTGCACGAATAAATCAAATACCCCCCATTGACTTTTTGTAACAATTACAAAAATAGTCTGAAGAGGCAGCACTACCAAGCCAAATATTAATTTTGGACTTATATTGGACACAGATGCGTCTTCATGCGATTATTGGTTGAAAATATTGTCTATTCGCACATTTAGCGACTTCATGCGATTTTATGGTTAAATTATTTCTGATCCTTGGTTGTTCTGACCTTTAGTTGCTTTTTTGTACATTTTTTTGCACATGTTTGCACAATCTGTTTTACACTAACATACTGTTGAATATTAACATTATTTCCACTAATTTGCACATTTAATGAAGGTTTACATGTTTTTAGCAGGCTGATACGTATATGATAATTTAATACTCATTTTCTGTTTTTATATAATGGAACATGAATGCTGACTCCACATTAATCACACACAATTTGTTTTGGATGAAATTGCTTTAGGATATATATATTTTTTTCACGGTATCACCAACAGCTCTTTTCTTTTTCTTTCTCTTTTTATATAAAAAATCAAACACTAGGATTTGATAAGTCAACTCACCTCATCACTAATAGGGTTTAGCGCCATAACCTTTTTATTTCAAATTATTTATATATATATTATAATATTTTGTGTGTAAAGGGCTTCTAATCTCACTCGCTATACCATGTTGGCTAAATTGGCTGCAGACACCACTATAAATGACATTTTAGCTGTATAGAGAGAGATGCACACTTTCTTATGAATAAAAATCAGATTTTTATGTAATAGATACACTGTATAAATATAGTAAGATTTTTTATTTTTATTTTTTGCACATACTAGAATGAAATAATTTTTTTTTCCTTTTTACATTGAATTAAACTTTTAAAAATTAACTTTTCTGTATAGTATATCTTATTTAAAATTGAGATTTTTGTTTTTACATAAAAAAAATATATAAATATGTTTTTTGAACATGAAAAACGTGTGTGTGTGTGTGTGTATATATGTATGTGTGTGTGTGTGTGTATATATGTGTATATATGTGTATATATGTGTGTGTGTATATATATATATATATATATATATAGATTTTTTTTTGTTTTATATAATAAGTGGTGTTTCATTTTCTATATATCTTCTAAAAGGTTATCTATAATGGATGCAGTCCGGTTAACATGCAATAGCAACTAATATATATGCCACATGCTAAAAGATGCTTTCTTATTCATTTTTTTTTTTTTTTACTCCCCCCTGTCTTTTTTTTTTTTTTTTTTTTTTTGTGTGCAGTGACATTGCCCACGGCCAATTGCGCACAATCTACTTGTCTGTCTAATCCTGTTACCTGACTCGTGAGGATAGGAGGAAAATTGTCGGAGTCTAGTGACGGAGGCAGGAGCCGAGACTTAATTACAGTATAGGCTTCCAGGGTTTGACATGTATTCTACAAGAGCAGTAAGGGGGTATTTAACCCCCCGCTGGGCCTTCTACAGGTGTGGATCTGTGTGATAAACCCCATTACAAGCCTATTTTCACCTTCCGGTGCTAAAAATATACATTTAGCTTATGTTTACCTTGTGAACACTTTTTAGATTTTTTTTTTTGAGAGGGAAAAAAAAAAACATAAAATCAAAAAAGCAATCCCTAAATTTGTTTACAGAGGAGTTTGTCATCTATAGCAGTCGGTAAGAGACCGGCGGCACTAATGCACACATGATGATGGTTCCACATCTGACATATAACCGCTGTGCTCTCTCTGCAGGAGACCATCAGGACAGCCCTGGCCATGGGAGCGGACCGCGGTATCCATGTAGACGTCTCTGCTAAGGATTCAGAATCGCTCGGACCTTTCCAGGTCTCCAAGATCCTGGCTGCTTTGGCCAAGAAAGAGAATGTGAACCTGGTGCTTCTGGGAAAGCAGGTGACTTTATAATGGAATGAGGTTGTTATATGTTGGCTTTATGCAATCCCTTTTAAATTGCTTGTAAAGGCAACAATTTTTTCCCCCAGTAGATGTTTTGCCCCCTCACCTCCCTAAGTCCGGATACACACTGTTGCGAATTGGATGCAGGGTCCCTGCATCCACTTCACAATAGCAGGAGAGTGTGACTGGCTCTCTATGGAGCCGGTTCACATATCTCCGATGAGGCTCTGGTGCCAATTTTGCACAGGAGCCCTGTGCATCTTTTGGTCAGTTTTTCAGGTCTGAATTCAGCCCAAAATTCAGGCTGAAATCGGACCTGAAACGGTGAAGCAGGATGCGCAGGACCCCTCCTGTGAGCCGCATGCGGCCCCATATATGAACCAAGCCTGAGTCCTGTGCCAGTCTACAGCAGCACTGGTTTAGTCTCCCTGGCCTCACAGGCACAGACAGCCATTGGCTGGTGTCAGTCAAATCCCATGAAGCGGTCCTGAGCTGCAGTGTGTGTGTCTATAGCCACACACAGCCTGGTTCTGGAGCAAGCCCGCAGGTGTGCCCCCATAGGAAGCAACTTCTCTGGATGCCACCATAGGAAGAGGTGGAATCCAGAGTGCTGGCAGGGGACCCCCAAAGACAAGGTTCGGGGCTGCCCTGTGCAACACCATTGCACAGAGCAGGTAAGTATAACATGTTTGTTTTAATACAAAAGAATGATCTCCTTTACAACCACTTCAAATTAGAAATCCAGGCTAAACCTATCTAGTCTTAAAAATGCTCCCCCCCCCCCAACACCTATGCTGACTAACCCAATGTTTCTCAAATCCAGTTCTCAAGTACCCCCTACGGGTCATGTTTTCAGGCGTTCCATTATTTTGCACAGGTGATTTGATCAGTTTCACTGCCTTTAGTAATTACCACAGCCGTTTCATCTGAGGGAAATCTTGAAAACATGACCTGTTTGGGGATACTTGAGGACTGGAGTTGAGAAACATTGGACTTACCTGTGTAAGAAGGATGCATATACTTGCCTATCTTCAACCTGCTCTGGGCTGGTCACATGATCGGGCTGTGCTGGCTAGCAGTGGCTGCGGGGGGGGGGGGGGGGGGGTGCACTGACAACAGATAGGCCATAGGAGATCCGTCACCGCTTTGGCGTTCTCAACCACTGTCAAGCGCTCTCTTCCCCTCCCCTCCAGCCACTGTGGCTGACATAGAGGATCATTTGACAGGAGTGGGCTGAACATAGCCAAGTATAAACCTCTTTCTAAGGCCCCTTTCACACTGGGGCGGTTTTCAGGCGGAACGGCGCTAAAAATGGCGCCTGTGTAGCGCCTGAAAAAACCGGCCCCTTTCACACTGGAGTGGTGCGCTAGCAGCACGGTAAAAAAAAGTCCTGCTAGCCGCATCTTTGGAGCGGTGTATTTACCGCTCCTACCCATTGAAATGAATAGGGCAGCGCGGCTATACCGCCGGCAAAGCGGCGCTTTGCAGGCGGTTTTAACACTTTTTCGGCTGCTAGCAGGGGTTAAAACTGCCCCACTAGCGGCCAACACACCACCGCTAAAAATAGCGATGCTTTACCGCCAACGCCTGCACTGCCTCAGTGTGAAAGGGGCCCTTTACAGAGGGTTAGTCAGCATAGGTGTTAGGAAGGAGAGGCAGCCTTTTTTGAAGCCTGGAATTATATTTTAACATGCAGAATGTGTACAGCATTGTTTAGGGCATGCATTTTAAAGTGGACCATTTAACTATACAGGTTTCCATGCATTTAAAATAAATAAATAAATGTTCTGATGAAACATTATATGGTTGCTGTACGTGGTCAATGTTAATACACAACACCCAGATAACCCCCTCCCCCACAAAAAAAAAAAAAACCTGGCTGCAATACTCGCAATCCAGAGTTGTCCCCTGCAGTACTCTTTTTCACCACAAGATGTCTGCCGCCTGTCTTTTTCATATTGCATGACACCCAGTGTCACGCAACTCTGAGGACATACTGGCTGGGAGTGCAGGGTGTCATGGTGCCATCCATTGAGGGAGCGTTGCCATGGCCTGCGGCTTTCAATGTGGAATGGTGCAGATAGTGGCGCTAACATTGCGTTGTCTCCACTACACTTTGCATCATCGAGGAATGGGCAGCTCATAGAGAGGACAAAAGACCCTGTGGTGTCCTGTGACTGTCCTGAGTACTTTGGAAAGGGTAATTTGTGTATGTGTGTGTGTATATATATATATATATATATATATATGTAATATATATATATATATGTATATGTAATATATATATATATATATATATATATGTTATATATATATATATATATATATATATATATTATATATATATATATATATATATATATATATTATATATGTTATATATATATATATATATATATATTATATATGTTATATATATATATATATATATATATATATTATATATGTTATATATATATATATATATATATATATTATATATGTTATATATGTTATATATATATATATATATATATATATGTATATATAATTTTTTTATTAATATTATAATATAGAGAGAGATACGAATGCACCAAGTCCTACACAATTTTTATAACCTATGACTGAATATTCAAATTTATTTCATGTTCATGTAAGAAAATAAGATGTATGACCTGAGGTCATTTAAAAATTAACTCTATAAAAATGAATGAACAAATATGAAACTTATTATTTCACTTTTATTATGTTGGGTTTGAACAGAAAAGTCTTGTGTGTTGACAGCTTCTGTATACATGACGTGTGTCCTTCTGATCTTTACTGCCCGCATTGTTCTGTGATTGCCGTGTCGCTCGCCATGAATCACATCCTGGAAGCTGGCCTCCCTGCGATAATACTGTACATTGCCCTCCAGCTCAGCTCTCTCTCTTCTCTCCTCTTGCAGGCCATCGATGATGACTGTAATCAGACTGGACAAATGACCGCCGCGCTGCTTGACTGGCCTCAGGTAGCTGTCCTTCCTGGATGTCTTTTTTATTTTTTATTTTTATTTTTTCTAGAAAGAGACAATTTACAAATTAGCCTCAGCATTGACCTGGGGTAAAGGATGGAGCTATATATCTATCACAAAAAAGTCCAATATGCAGCACCTTGTAGATTTAGTAAGAGTTTAAAAACTCATAAGATTACAACAGTTTCAGATCTGTCGGGATCCTTCATCAGAGAAAAAAAATAAAAATTATATATATATACACACACACACACACACACACACACACACACACACACACACACACACACACACACACACACACACACACACACACACCACACACACGTGTGTATATACACACACATATATATAAAATAAATATAATTTTTATTTTATTTTTTTTCAGAAATATCTCAAGCCGATGCCATCGACCCAGCCAAATGCCTACTGGTCACAGGTCCTGGTTTTGCATTTTATGAACATATACACAAATATGAGAGAGTATGCTCATTAAATGCAACACCAGGACCTGTGTCCAGCGGACTTGGCTGGATCGGTGGCATCGGCTTGAGCTATTTCTGAAGAATCGCAGGTATTTCTGCGATTATTCCAAATTCGACAGGTGCACTTTAAGCAGGTTTTGTATTGCTATGGACTTCTGTATGAGAATGCAAAATAAAAACCAGCCAACACAGGCCACTAAAGGAAAACGCTACCTCGCATAAACTACAATTAACCAGCTTACCTAACCTTCTTAAAGCGGAGGCTCACACAAAAATGGAACACCCCCCCCCCCCCCCGCCCCCCCGGGTGTCACATTTGGCACCTTTCAGGGGGGAGGGGGGTGCAGATACCTGTATAATACAGATATTTACACCTACTTCCGGGGAGTCTGTGCATCCTTTTTTTTTTTTTTTTTTTTTTTATTCGTTCAACCAGTGGGTTGAATGAACAAGAAAAAAAAATACCCAATTTCCACCATCCACACACTTGAAGTGGACAGAGGAATCCTTCTTGCTAATCATTGTATACTGATAGCAGGGAGCCTTCCCTGCCATTAGAATGCACTGATCAGTGACACTGGCACTGATTGATCGGGAAAAACTTGACAAGCTGGTTGTACAGAAGTCAATCACTAGATCGACTTCTGAACAACCAGCCTGCCCATACATGGATCAAAATTTTGGTGGTCCCTGCTGAACTGGCTGAAATTCAGTTTATGCATGGGCTGCCTTAAAGAGGAAGTAAACCCTGATGCGTTTACTTCCTCTTTCATTCCCTGCAAAGGCAAAGCATAATGGACTACTATGCATCGCATCACATCGCATAGTAGTCCATTATGTGTCACTTACCTGACACAGGAGCCAGCGAAGTCACCGCTGTCCCCTGTAGTCCGGCACATCCATCTTCTCAGTTGGGTCTGGCAGCTCCGCCGCTGTCATTCGGCGAAGCCGCGATGACATCACTCCCGCGCTTGCGCACGGGAGCCGACACGCGCGGCAGCTCTGTCGTTGAAAATGCCGCACTCAGTGCGCCTGCGCGCCACTGTCTACGGCGCATGCGCCATAGACAGCGGTGGCTGTCTTTGCGCAAATATCTCCTAAACCGTATAGGTTTAGGAGATATTTCTTGGACCTACAGGTAAGCCTTAATCTAGGCTTACCTGTAGGTCAAAGTGTGTTGTAGGGTTTACAACCACTTTAAGGCTGGATCCGATGCAGGGGGTTGCATGTGTTAAGGTTTGGGGCTAAGTAAGAAGGATAAAAGTATTTTATATGAAAGTAGTTATCCTTTGTTTTGGAAACTAGTCCCGATTTTAGTATAAGCCTGTAATGAAGCCTTGTGTAAGAAGAGTATTTTATAGCATTTTTTTTTACATTGATCAGTTTATTAATGTGGGTTAAAAGAGGAGTGCGGAAAATTAAAATGACAAACTTACGTACTTCCCTAACATTGATCCCCCCATTGCTTCTACATCGAGAACTGAGTGATCAAAGACCTACTGATTGCTCAGCTCTCAAGTCTGCTCTGAGCAGAGAGTGGTGAATATCAGTCACCACTCTCTGCTCTGCCCCCCCAGTGCTCACTGGAGAGCTGGGCTGCTACGGGGGCAAGAGCGGCTGGGCTCAGGCTCTCCGCTGGACACAGAGAGGCTGAGCCAGCTGCTGGTCATGCATAGGGGCAGATCATGACGTTATTATCATTATCCCTGCAGAGCCTGCACTAGCTCTTTGACATCAGACAACAGCTAGCTATAGTCCACACAGGAGAATTATGAGTGAGTTTTTGTCCTAATCTGCAGGTATGCACAACATACTTGCCGATTATGGCACATATCTACCTCCTTTGCTGTCCTCCAGCAGTAATGTGTACAGGCACTTGTCACTACTGTGTTCTCTGCTGCCATCTTCACTGCTGATTCTCCAGAATCCTACAGTGATTCTCTTCAGCCATTGGGGCAGCCAGTGATGATGCAACTCCTGCGCATGCACACAAGGGTTACATTGTCCCTTGCACCTAGCATGTTTGGGCATCATACAGATACCAGGAGTAAGTCAGGTGTGCCAACTGCACAGTGCATGTGCTGTACAGTGTACACATTCTAAATTCCAGGGGAGAGATTTTTTGGCAGAAAGACTTTGCATGTCTTTCTACTAAAAATTTCTCCCGTGTAGCAATTTTTTTTTTTTAGTTTAACCACTTAAGCCCCGGACCAATTTGTAGCCAAAGGACCAGGCCCCTTTTTGCGATTCGGCACTGCGTCACTTTAACTGACAATTGCGAGGTCGTGCGACGTGGTTCCCAAACAAAATTGACGTCTTTTTTTTCCCCCCACAAATAGAGGTTTCTTTTGGTGGTATTTGACCACCTCTGCGGTTTTTTATTTTTTGCGCTATAAACAAAAATAGAGCGACAATTTAGAAAAAAAAATGCAATATTTTTTACCTTTTGCTATAATAAATATCCCCAAAAAATATATAAAACTTTTTTTCCCTCAGTTTAGGCAGATACTTATTCTTCTACATATTTTTGGTAAAAAATAAATCGCAATTAGCGATTGACTGGTTTGCGCAAAAGTTAGAGCGTTTACAAAATAGTACATAGTTTTATAGCATTTTTATTATTTTATTTATTTTTACTAGTAATGGCGGTGATCTGCGATTTATTTATTTTTTATTGTGACTGCGACATTAGGGCGGACACATCAGACATTTTTGACACATTTTTGGGACCATTGTTATTTATACAGCAATCCGTGCTATTTAAATGCACTGATTCCTGTGTAAAGGACACTGGCAGTGAAGGAGTTAACCACTAGGGTGCGGGGAGGGGTTATGTATGACGTTATGTGTTTTTTTTATTGTAGGGGGCGTGGCCTGGCATGTGATGTCACTGATCGTCTTCCCCTATAACAGGGAACAGACGATCAGTGACAGGCTCAGTAAGAAGCACGGGGAGAGGTTTGTTTACACAGACGTCTCCTCGTTCGTTCTTCAGCGGGACACCAGCGGCGATCGGGTCCGCTGGTCCCGCGGCCACGGTCACGGAGCTCAGGACCGGGTCGGGAACGCACCCACGGCTGGGCACTAAAAGAGCAACGTATTGTGATTGTGCCCAGCCGTGCCATTCTGCCAATGTCTATGTGCAGGAGGCGGTCATTAAGTGGTTAAGGCCCCTTTCACGCAGGCTGCCCGATCAGGTCCACCTGTCAGTTTTTCAGGCGGACCTGATCGGACCATCCATTCACCCCTATGGAGCATTCACGGATATTCGATCCAATCCTGTCTGCCAAATCCAGAGGTATGGTGGTCCAGAAAGCGGACAGACGGTCCGTTTGCCTCTGATTTCCCCATAGAGGAGAGGGGGACTCTGACTGGTCCTTCTCTGCACAGTGAGTGTATACGGACAGGCCATCCGCCTGCTCAGTGGAGATCCATGGATCAATGCAAGCGTAGTCTGTCAAACGGATCTGCCCCATGTGAAAGGGTCCTAATTCTATCAGCTTGTTTTTCAGGTATTAGAATAAGTGTAACTGCCTGATCTTGTCTTAGCACTTCTCCACTGAAAGTCTAAGTAACCCCCCCCCCCCCCCCTCTATCGCTTTCAGCCAAGGAAGCTGCCATCTTTGCCTCTGTTTAGTCTACAACTACCATGATGCTGCACATGTGATCAGTTATGACACCAGCCATTGCATGGTTTGACAGTTTGGTTGAGAGCACAGCCAATGGGAGTGTTACATTTCTGGCCCGTGCCGGAAATAAAACTGTTTTATGGATGGGTTTACTTCCGCTAGAAGGACCTGGTTATCCCATCACTTTATAAACAGCTGGTCACTTCAAGTGAAAAGGTACAAATGAGTGTATAGGATATATTTTTTGAATACCTGGAATAGCAATAATAATAGCTTAAGGTTTCAGAGATTTTTAAATAAGGTTTCTTTTTTAATTAATTGGCAGCTTCAGAGTCTTAGCCATGACCTCTCTTTCTTTCTTTCCATAGGCAACGTTTGCATCAGAAGTTAAGATAGAAGGAGAGAAACTGACCGTTGTCCGAGAAATCGATGGCGGGCTGGAGACCATCAGCTTAAACCTCCCCACTGTGGTGACCGCAGACCTGAGACTCAACGAGCCGCGCTACGCCACTTTACCGAACATCATGGTGAGCTAGCAGACCGTCGTTTTGTTTCCCAGAGTAATTATTAGTCTGTGAGGTCTCTAGGGATTTGGACCCTCATGTAGGCAGGAAGCACTGGGGTTCATTTACTAAAACTGGAGCACTCGCAATCTGATGATTTTCATTATCGATTAATCGTTTCAGCCCTGGTTATAACACTTGTCAGATTTTTTTTTATTTTTATTTTTTATTTTTTTCCACTTTCCATTGCAGAGATTTACCTTCACTTCCTGTCCCATAGCCAAACAGGAAGTGAGGAAATCCCTACAAAATTAAGGGAATTCCTTGGGGACCCCCAAGTAACCAGAACTAGAGTCCCTTTTGGAAGGTTTCCCCTAGGGCCGAAACAACAAATTGATTGATCGACAGCTAATCGATTATGAAATTAATCGATTACTATTTACATAATAGATTAATTGGGCAGTAACATAATGGGGTTTAAAAAAAAAAAAACTAAATTAGCCCTTTATAGTACAAAAAGAGCAAACCGCTACTGTAAATATTACTTTCACTGTCCCATAGTAAAAAGTGAACCCCTTACAGTAGCGATTATTTTTATTTTATTTTTTTTACTAATTTTAGTTTTTTAACCCCATTATGTTACTAAACATCTCAGGTCTGGGTCACACCTCTGTGTGTTTTTTTTTTTTGGTGCTTTTTGCAGAAACACACTACAGTTCATTTACATGGTTTCCTATGGGACACGTTTGTATCCATGATTTTTTCAGCTGCTGCGTATTTGGAAAAGACGAGGACTTTTTATTTTTATTTTTTTAACGCAAAACGGTACTATTTTGTTTTTTTTTGGTTCAATATACTTCAATGGAGAAGCTGCAGAAAAGCATGTAATAATGCATTTTTGCGGCAATTTGTGTTTTTTAACTGCCCAACAACAAATTGGCCAAAAAAATATGTAAAAATGCAAATAGCAGCAAAATTACCTATTTTTATTTTAAGGTTATTAACCGACTAATCGAAAAACAATAATCAGCCAACTAATCGATTATGAAAATAATCGTTAGTTGCAGCCCTAGTTTCCCCTCTATATTATCTTTCTGTGGACACCCCAAAATTTGGGATTTTTTTTTTTTTTTTACTTTCAATGTTAATGGTAAAAACGGGACAAATAAAGATGGTGAATCTCCATAACGGGAGTATCCAAATACATGCAGGTAGGTTAATTGGCTTCTGTCCAAAAATTGGCCCTAGTATATGAATGGGGACCTTGGATTGTGGGCTTCTTGAAGGTAGGGACCAATGTGAGTGTGCAATGCACAGGGATAGGGACAATTGTAGACACTCACTCAGGTTGAACTGGATGGACTGGTGTCTTTATTCAACCTTACTAACTATGTAACTATGAGTACAGACCGCAATATAAACTGACAAGTGTTTTAATCCCTCTCCACTCCATCCAAAACTAAAAGAAAAGTTTTTTTTTTCCTTTTTAGTTATACTTTTAAGCGTGTGAAAAAAAACATCCCTTAAAACGTGCATGCTGCTTCCTGCTGGGCTCTGCAGACTTGCGATGTGCAATCTGCTGATCAGTTGCTTGATTGCATTCTCTATCAGACCTGGTTCTGGAACAGATTGCACAGCTGATGTCAGCAGCAACACCCCAGTGGCCAACAGGGAGGATCATACATGTCTAAAGGGAGGACAGGGATATGTTCTTGCATATAATGCTTGGGCTCAGAGCAGAGTATGGCTTCCTCCATATCCAATTCTGAATAAGGAAGTAGATGGGAAATATCTGGTTGATTCTGTCATTCTCCTCTAAGAATAGCGTAATGAAAGAAATGTTGAGCACACAGTAAGAGCAATTCAATTATCGCGCCAATAATATAAACAAAATATCTGGGGGTTTTACTGACACTTTTTTTAAAGCAGCTGCTATTAGAATTATTTCTTTTTTGCAGCGCAGAATACGAATGAGCCCTTTGCAAGTTATGCGCTGCTCCGGGCGGAGGGGGCTCCTCTACGTTTTGTAATGGGCATATTAAGTAGGAATTAGGCTGCTGCGATCTTTATCCTGGGCTTTATATACTGCTCAAGCGGGGAACGGCGTGTTTACAGAAGCGCTAATTAGCCTTTGCTGAAACTGCTCCATCCATGAACCATACAGCTGCTGTGAGCTAAAACATTCATATTCAACACGCTTGAAATTTGGACTTCGGATGTGTGTTTTTCTTTTAATGGGTTTCCCAAAACAAACACTTAACGGGTTTGCTTTTCCTCAAATCTGTTAAGCTGATTGAGGGAGAAAAAAAAAAAAGAAGCTTTGTGTTCTTTAACCTTTTCTTAGCAACGCTGGTTTTTAACCAAAAATAGCTGATGGGATGATTGGCACTGGACTTCCTACAGGGAAAAAAAAGACAGGAAGGGGGGTTTTTGGAGGCGCCAACTCCAGTAGTTCTATTACATAAATATATATTGTTTTTTTTAAAGCGGGAGTCCGCCGGGAGTTCCGCCGTTTTTTTTTTTTTTTTTTTTTTAAAGCCAGCGGCTACTAATACTGCAGCTGCTGACTTTTAAAATAGTGACACTTACCTGTCCAGCGCGCCCGCGATGTCGGCACCCGAAGCCTATCTCTCGATCGTCTCTCGGGTGCTGCCGCCGCCATCTTGACTATGGGAATCGGGAAGTGGAGCCTTTCGGCTTCATTTCCCAGTTCCCTACTGCGCATGCGCGAGTCGCGCTGCGCAATAAGGATGGTCCCCGCTGTCTCTGGGTTCTGTGTGTTTCCCAGCAGGCAGCGGGGGACTTTCGGAAAGGGGCGTACCTTCTGCAGAATCTACACTGGAAGTGGGTGCAGATACCTGTAATGTACAGGTACCTGCACCCCCCTCTCCCCTGAAAGGTGCCAATTGTGGCGCCGGAGGGTGGGGGGGGGATTCCAATGAGCGGAAGGTCCACTTTAGGGTGGACCTCCGCTTTAACTTACTGGTTTGCAGGTTCATAAAGTGGTGATGTCCATCAAAGGTTAAAAAATCCCGGAGTGTGTTGGTGATGGGGTGCAGGCTCCGCTGGCAGTCCTTTTGCTGTAAGGATGTTAGTCCTGGTTGTTTTAGCAGCTAGTCCCTGTTGTACATGATGTGGGAAGCTCCATGCTAACCACCCTGGAATGCGGGGGAGGAAGTGATGTCAGCAGTGCTCAGCGAGCATCCAGACACAGAGTCCACCTTTGGTGGACATCACCACTTTATGAACCTGCAAACCAGTAAGTTAAAAAAAAAACAATATATATTTATGTAATAGAACTACTGGAGTTGGCGCCTCCAAAAACCCCCCTTCCTGTCTTTTTTGCCTGTATACTGAGGTTATGGACACCTTCTGAGGATGGCTGCCTTCTCACCTGCAAATAAATATTGACTGATTTTAATGAGCCATTTAAAGAGGAAGTAAACCCTGATGGGTTTTCTTCCTCTTTCATTCCCTGCAAAAGTAAAGCATAATGGACTACTATGCATCGCATAATAGTCCATTATGTGTCACTTACCTGACACAGAAGCCAGCGAAGTCACTGCTGTCCCCTGTAGTCCGGCGCATCCATCTTCTTGGTGGGTCTCGCCGCTCCGCCGCTCTCATTGGGCGAAGCCGCGATGACGTCACTCCCACGCATGCGCACGGGAGCCGCCACTCGCGGCATATCGCAGTTGACAGCGGCGCGCTCAGTGCGCCTGCACGGCGCTGTCTACGGTGCATGCGCCGTAGACAACGGTGCCTGTCTTTTGGCAAATATCTCCTAAACCAAGGGTCTCAAACTGGCGGCCCTCCAGCTGTTGCAAAACTACAAGTCCCATGAGGCATTGTAAGGCTGACATTTACAAGTATGACTCCCACAGACAGAGGCATGATGGGACTTGTAGTTTTGCAACAGCTGGAGGGCCGCCAGTTTGAGACCCCTAAACCGTGTAGGTTTAGGAGATATTTCTTGGACCTACAGGTAAGCCTTAATCTAGGCTTACCTGTAGGTCAAAGTTGGTTGTAAGGGTTTACAACCACTTTAAGCTTGTATTGCACCATTCTAATAAGACATTACAAAAACTGGAGTGCTGGAATCCCTTCCTTTTTTTAATACTGACAGGACCCGCTTACATAAGGATGAGTGGGTATCTATCTGGGGCAGTGAATGTCCATTTTTTGACATCACCAAAGGGCCGCCCATAATGCTCAATATATAAAATGCTTGAGAGGACCGTCAGACTGCAGACCTAATAGAGGAAATGAGGTTCCACAACCAAACCCCCCCCCCCCCCCCCCCCCCATATAAGGGTCTGGCATGGATTTTTAGGGGGGACCCTAACCTAAAAGGGAAATAAACGTTGTGGGATAACCCATACCAGGCCCTTCGGGAGGAGGGTAACCCCCACGCCAAAAAAAATAAATGGCATGGGGTTACCCTCCATATATATCAGACCTGAAGAGCATGGGTTGGGGCGGGTATATGGTTGTGCCATTCACAACGAAGGTGAGCAGGTTAGTTGCCATGCATTGTGGCAACATGTGCGTCTCAGTACATAGATGTGAATTGTCAATATGAAAATGCAAAGCAATCCACCACACCCTGCAGAAAAGTCTGATCACTTGCAAAGAAAACTTTTGCTTTTGGTGATTTCTTTGCAATCCTGGTTAAAATTTACCAGAAACTACCTTGTATGCGGCCAGATTTGGGGTATAGTAGCACCTTTTCCCCAGCAGTACTCTGTCCTGTCAGCAGGGGGAGCAGCTATACATGAATTTCTGTCTCCTCTCTTGCCTACCATCAACTGCAGCAGAGACATCAAGAATGTTTTGACCTCTCCCTATATATATATATATATATATATATATATATATATATATATATATATATATATATATATATATATATATATATATATATATATATATATATATATATATATATATAATTACAACTGGGGAGGGGGGGCGCGCGCAACTGCACTGGCAAGGGATGTGACGTTTAGCTCCCTTGTGAAGAAATCAGAGCAAAGGTTTGTGGCCAGGAACAGATGTCACATGGGGGTGGGGTGGGGTGGGGGGGGGCACGCTGACCCTTTTGACATCTGTAGACAGGAGTTCTTTGCTGCGTGTCCTTGACATGCGTTGGAAACTCACATCAAATGGCGGTCCAGATATTCCTTCAAAGTAGGAAATCTCCTTAGAGTGAATGACAGTTCTGAGGTGCACTTACCTGCTGAAGGAATAACAACATGATACATGTGGCTTTGAAGCTAAAATAAAACTGCAAAAAAGCGTCACCTGCAAAGAAGATGCCTAAAGCGGAGTTCTACCCAAAAGTGGAACTTCTGCTTATGTGCTCCCCCCTCCCCTCCAGTTCCACATTTTGGAACTTTGGTGGGGGGTAGAGAACGGATACCTGTTTTTGACACGTACCCTTCCCCACTTCCCGTGGCGCCATCCCTTGGAAGTTCGGCGCTCTCCTCTGTGACTGGGCCAGTTAGAAAGCACAGTGGAGTAGGAAACCGGCTGTCAAGACGAAGGGCATCAAAGCCGGTTTCCTATACCTTGAATGGCGGCGGCGACTGAAAATCGGCTTCAGGTGACATTGCGAAATCCCTGAACAGGTAAGTGTCCTAATAATAAAAGTCAGCAGCTACTGTATTTGCAGCTTCTGACTTTTTTTTTTTTTTTTCTTGGGGGGCAGAACTCCTCTTTAATGCGAATCTAAACCCCAAAATCAAGACCAATGTATTGCAGGTTGCCAGCCCTTAGAATGTGGAGGCTGCATTCATTTTTGTTCTCCCAGTTTTTTTCATCTGGTGAATCTGCCAGTAACACACTTCCTGTTTGATGGTGACAACGCTCGCAGTACTGCATCTTTAAAGGACCAGAGTTGTCACCCTAGGTTGCTCTCCTGATTTGGCCTACAAACAACTCCTACAATTACATAGATCGGTGTTGCTTTGTAGTACGCAGAAGATGGTTGGAAAAGCTGATAAAGTTTTTTGAGAGTTCAGTCTACAGGAAAGTACAAGGACACAAGATTCCAGACAGGATTAACAGGTATTTTCCACACTTAGCCCTGCTTCACACCAGTGCGATTTTCAAAGCCACAGATCGGTGCAATTTGGACCTCACAATCTCCTTGCAACTTCATTTAACAGAAGTCAATGCAAGTCGCAAATCACAAAGTAGTGCAGGTCCCTTTTTCAAAGTCGCAGTGACTTGAGTTGCAAGGATTTGAACGGTTCCTTTGCTGGCAATGGGGTGAGACTTGTCATGTGATTTTTGAACTGTCAAATCGCACTGGTGTGAACCAGGGCTTAAAGTGATTCTAAAGGCTCACCATTTAGTTTTTTTTAAAGAGGAGCTATTGCAGAAAAAAAAAATTAGAAGTCGGCAACTACAAATACTGTAGCTGCTGACTTTTGGCCGAAAAGGGGTTAAATCCGTCAGCAAAACACCGCCGGAGTGGCATTTTGCCGGTGGTATCGCAGCGCTGCCCCATTGATTTCAATGGGAGGGAGTGGTGGAGGAGCAGTGAGTTCACCGCTCCAAAGAAGCTGCTGGCAGGACTTTTTCTGACGCCCTGCCAGCGCACCGCTCCAAGGCTTTCACAGTGGAGTGAATGGAGCCGCTTTTTTCAGGCGCTAGACAGGTGGTATTTTTAGCACTGTAGCGCCTGAAAAACGCTGACAGTTGAAAGGGGTCCTAATATTAGGACACTTAATGTGGCATGGGAGTTTTCCTTTTTGTGTGGAACGCTGCTTTAAATAACAAACATGGTTTTGCACAGAGCAGCATCAGTTGTCCTGTGCTCCTGGCCCCTCTCCCCACCAAGTGCCCTCATAGCAAGCTGCTGGCTATGGGCACACTCATGGGCTCACTCTCAAGTCGGCTGTGTGTGTGTTTTCATAAGACACACAGAGCGTGGCTCTGCTCTGCCCCCTCCTCACTGGCTACGATTGACAGCAGGAGGATCCAGTGGCTCCCGCTGCTGTGTCTGAGCCAGTGAGCAGAGAGAGAGGCCTGAGAGAGCCCCTGCTCTCGTGGCCATCACTGGATCAAGATGGGGCTTAAGCAGGATTTTGGTGGGCTGTGTGGGGATCTGCTTTGTCGGTTTGTTTATTCTAGTGCATAAAATCTTTAACCTGTGGGGCCGGTTCACACTATTGCGATGCGAGAACCCTGAGGTTCAACTGCCGGTTGCCGCATCGCCCCCGTCACGCGCGGCAGTTCACACTGCCATATGCGAACTGCTGGGGAGTGTCATTATATGTTAATGACACCCCCTTTTCAGCTCGACTATCGCACTGCCAACTGACAGATCGAACATCAATCGGATCACATATGTGTGAGAACACATGCAATCCGATTCTGGTCCGACCTGAAAAAGGTGTCTTGTGCGTGTTTGCACCGAGTGCGGTACGATATCAGCCATACTATCTGTATGGCTGACATTGCACCCGCACAGACATCGCATATAATGTGAACAGCAGTGCGCTGCACATTACATGCGATTTACAACCAAAATATGTAAAATAAATTTTGACTTGATGTACAAGCGATGTCTTGGTATAAGCGTAGCGTCATGTCACACCTGAGTATAAAATAGAACAGAGTCGCCTCTAAGTGTAGTAATATGGTTACATTTAATGAAGGTACAACATTTAGCAACTCGCATGGTTGATGGTTAAAAGAGGCACTTCTAAGTATGCAGGCATCCGGGGTAAAGCTGTCCACATAGACCGTCCTCCGCACTGCCAGCTCTCACCGCTGTCACTCTGCAATCGTGACCGGGAAGACTACCCTGCAGTAGAGCGATCTGAAAGCGAGGCTTGAACTGTGCACAGTGCGGAAGGGACGCTGTCAATGGTGGTGCGGAGGACGGTCTATGTGGACAGCTTTACTCCGGATGCCTGCACACTTAGATGTGCCTGTTTTAATCATCAACCATGGGAGTTGCTAAATGTACCTTCAATAAATGTAGCCATATTACTACACTTAGAGGCGACTCTGTTCTGTTTTATACTCAGGTGTGACATGACGCTACTCTTCTACCAAGACATCGCTTGTATATCAAGTCAAAATCTATTTTACATATTTTGGTTGTCTTTCAGAACGCTCTCAAACCAAGGTTTTACTGTATCTGGTCCCCTTGTATTCCGTGGTTCCTCCTGCTGCCCTTATATTGCAATAGTAACAAAGTGCCAGCGGACTGAACCGCTGACCATAGTGGGGATTGGGAGCTCTGAGTCACCTTATCGAAGCCGGAAACAAAAGCAAAAAAACAAAACACCCCTGACCTCTGCTTTGGAATTTATTTCACCATAGGCTCCGTTTTTCAGCTGTCCTAGGTTTATGACCTCGATGATGTTTTTGTGTAAATTTTAGCCTGGGTGATGAATGTCATAAAAATGCAGTTTAGTGTATAAAATTCCAGAGTTGCATCAACAATCTCTGTGTGTGAAAGAGATGAAAACTTTCCTTCACTGGGACAAAAGCAAAACTCCAGGTACATGTCACTCCTTTTGTTAAGAACTTCACAGATCTAGACCCAGTACCCAGAGATGCTAACCCATCTCCTTGGTCTGCTTCAGCTTGTATTAGCCCCTGTACACACGGTCGGAGATTCCGACAACCAAATCCGTCGGATTTTGTCCGACGGATTTTGTCCGAAACTGTTGCATACACACGGTCGGACAAAGTTGACGGAAAATCCGATCTTTCAGAACGTGATGACGTTATTTCTTTACGACGGGACTACGTTCAGGCTAGTAGCCAATAGCTTTGATGTAGAAATTTGATCTGAGCATGCGTGGCACTTTGTCCGATCGGAATTCTCTACACATGATCAGAGTATGTCCGATCGGACCAGTTTGTCGGAAAATATTTCCAGCAAGTTGGAAAATTTGGTCCAACGGAAACAGTCCGATGCAGACCACACACAGTCGGAATATCCGACAAAACGGTCCGATAGGACACATTCCGACAGAATCTCCGACCGTGTGTACAAGGGCTAAGAGCAGTGTGAACAGCAAGCTTTGAAGCACTGGCAGAGCTTTCAGCATGCTTTGAAGCGTTTAAACTACCATTCAGCTCCAGTTTGTAAATGTTGAACATGAATCCTAATGTCTGTCACTTTAAGCAAGCTGCTAGCAGGCTTCAGCACTTCTTGAAGCTTGTTGATAGCCCGCTGAAGCCTGCTAGCAGCTTGCTTAAAGTGGTAATCCACACTCCGATTAGGATCTGTTTTCAACATTTACAAACTGGAGCTGAATAGTACTTTAGAAGCTTCAATAAAGCTTTCTGTTCCCACTGCTCCTATACAAGCTGAAGCCCATGTGAAACTGGCCATTGCGCCTATATGAGCTTGTTGGACGTCTCCTTTTCGAAACCATGTGCGTTATTATGGAGTTGGCATCCCTGTTGGGGCTACAATGACTTCCATTCTTCTGAGAAGATTTTCCACAAGATTCAGAGTGTGTTCATGGAAATTTGTGCCCGTTCTTCCAGAAGAACATTTGTGAGGTCAGATACTGACGTTTGACAAGACCAGGTTCACCTTAGGCCCCTTTCACACGGGACGGATCAGTAATGATCCGCTTGTTCAGCGGGGATCGATCCGTTGTCCCGGCTGAGCCGGCGGATAACAGGGCGGTCCCGACACACTGTCAGCTCTCCACTCTCCTCTATGGGGATCGGATGAGCACAGACCGTGTGTCCGTGTTCATCCGATCCGCTCTGCAGACGGATAGAAAAATAGGACTTTCCTCCGTCTGCAGAATCGGACAATAGCGTTGTGTTCATCCGCAGACACCCGCTATCCCATAGGGATGCATGTATGTCCGTATTTCATCCGCAAACGGATGGATGAAATACGGACATACGGTCCGCATGTGTGAAAGGGGGCCATAGATGTTCAGTAGGGTTGAGGTCAGGGGATCTGTGCAGGACACTTATGTTCCTCCACACCAAACTCCTAAAACTAGGTCTTTAAAGAGCTGGTTTTCTACACGGGGCACAGTCAGGTTGGAAGAGAAAAGGGCCTTCACCGCAAAGTTGGAAGAACGCAATAGTCTTTGTACGCTGAAGTATTAACCAAATCCTTCACCAAAAACATCTGAACTCAATCATTTGGTGGGGTGTCCATATGCATGAAAGTCCCAAAAACATGTGGAACGCTAATATACAAATACATGCCTCATAATTTGACCAATCATGTGATAAGTCGTCTCTGTGACCTGATGTAAGAGATGAGGGGTGGGGCCTAGTGCCGACTTATGTAGCGAGGGCATTTCAAATGCTTTTTGTATACTAGATTTGTTCACATGACTTGTTTAGAAGAAAGTAAATACAGCAAAAATTGATCTCAAAGTACACCTGACATGATAATATATATAAAAATATATTCTAATATATATATATATTTTTTTATATATATATTAGAATAATCTCTCTTAATAAATATATATATATATATATATATATATATATATATATATATATATATATATATATATATATATATATATATATATATATATATATATATATATATATATAATCTCCTTTTCTCATGTCAGGTGTACTTTGAGATCAATTTTTGCTATATTTACATTATATTCTCTATCTCTCGATGGCAATATATAGCAATTTCAGGCGCCTTATTCTGAAAATGCTAGTTGCTTGGCCATTTAGCCAATAAACATACTTTAACCACCTCTGCCCGCCGTATAGACAAATGACAGGAACGGTGTTGCTCTCTCATTCTGGGACGACGTCATATGAGGGGGGTGTGCAGCGATCGGCAGTGAACTCTGTCCCTGGGACACGGCGCATCCCCGATCTCAGTGACGTGATCAACTGTCTAATCGCAGCTCATGGAAAAGAAAAAAGGAAATGGTAGTTATCGCAGGGAGCAGATCAGTGGCATTTCCTCACATGGGGTGATCTATACAGATAATCAGTGCAGCCCCATCAGTGATGCCAATCAGTGCCCAGCAGTGACGCCTGTCGGTGTCTCCTCATTAATGGCCATCAGGGCTGCATATTGGTGCCTCCTCATCAGCGCACATCAGTGAAGGAGAAAAATTACCTATTTACAAAATTCTCTAACGGACACTAAGAAAAACTTAAAGTGGAAGTAAACTCCCCCTATCGTTTTCAGCCAAGGAAGCTGCCATATTTGCCTCTGTTTAATCTCCAACTGCTATGGTGCTGCACATGTGATTCGTTATGACACCAGCCATTGGATGGTTTGATAGTTTGGTTGAGAGCACAGCCAATGTGGAGTTAGCATTCCCAGCATGCCTTTTTTTTTGTTTTTGTTTTTGTTTTTTTAACTGTTTAAATCTATGGGTTTACTTCCACTTTAATACAACCAAAAGAAATTTCTGTCTGTCTCACAAAAATGATAAACATTTCATTTGGGTACAGTGTTGCATGACCGCGCGATTGTCATTCAGAGTGTGACAGCGCTGGAAGCTGAAAATTGGGGGGTGAAAGTGCCGGTATTGAAGCTGTTAAAGTCTTAACTAAGGCTGGATTCACACCTATGCATTTTTCGTGCATTTTGCAGATTTGCACTACAGTCCATATAACATGGTTTTCAATGGAAAACTTTCTGTAGTGCAAATATGCAAAAAGCTGTAAAAATGCCATAGGTGTGAAACTTTATTTTTTGTTTTATTTTTTTAGTTTTGGATAGCGTAGAGAAGGATTAGACCACCTGTTGGGGAGACTCACCCTTTCTATTTTTCCTGTTTGCCTTTTATCATTGAAAATAAAAGTAAAAGAAAATCCCAAATTTTGGGTTGTCCCCAGAAAATTAATCTTCCAATGGGGACACTAGTTCTGATGACCTGGGAAAGTCCCACGGTATTCCCTTCATTTGCAGGGACTTCCTTTCACTTCCTGTTTGGCTATGGGACAGGAAGTGAAGGGAAATCTCCACGATGGGACACAGATGGCGAAAAAAAAAAAAAAAAAAGTAAAAATCTGACCGGTGTTATAACCCTCTCTTACTCTAATGAAAGAATACATTTTGCCTGCTGCGAGTCTCCAACCTGGAGTGAGTACAGAAATCAAGAATTTTTTTAAATGATCTTGTTCCAGTTCAGTGACTCCGAAGTACTGCGCCCAGCTTTATCAGGGGGTGTATATATTGGAATACAAGAAGCACATTTTGAATCCTCAGATCACATGACCCGGCAGAACCATCTGGTAAACATTTTTGTGACTTTTTTTTTTCTTAGAAAGCAAAGAAAAAGAAGATTGAAACTGTGAAGCCGGCAGATCTTGGGGTGGACATGGCAAGCCGAATACAGATCCTCAGCGTGGAGGATCCACCACAGAGACAATCCGGAATTAAAGTGGAGACAGTAGAGGACCTTGTCGGCAAACTCAGGGAGAGCGGCCACATCTAGCAGGACCAGGTAAAGGGCCTTCACCTGCTTTTGACCATTTTTAGGCCTATATATATGGATTGACTTCTAGTTAAGCTAATCATAAAATTTGTGTGAGGAGCAATCCTTCCCTTTCCCGAAATAAGAAGGAAGGGAAGTGTGATGTGTTGGCATTGCTACATACATAGCAGATACATGTGTGTGTTTTTGGAACAGAGGTAGACAACCTCGGTACTAAAAATACAGATCCATTCCAGCCTCCGGAAGTCATGTCTGTTGGCTGGCAGTCTTGCAATGTCTTATGGGATTTGTAGTTGCACCACAACTGGAGTGTTGAGTTGAGTTTGCCAGCCCCAGTTTTAGAAATGTGTTATGAAGGAGCCCATTTAAAGCAAACCTCTGTTTTTGCCTAAGGGCACTTTCACACTGCCAACACCCCCAGGCGTCGGCGGTAAAGCGCAGCTATATTTAGCAGCGCTTTACCGTTGTTTTTGCAGTGCTTTTCGTCCACTAGCGGGGCACTTTTAACCCCAGCTAGCAGCTGAAAAAAAGAGTTAAGACCACCTGCAAAGCGGCGCTGCCCATTGATTTCAATGGGCAGGGCTGCTTTAGGATTGGTGTATTCACCGCTCCTACAGCGCTGCAAAGAGGCTGCTTGCAGGACTTTTTTTTTTTTTTTGATGTCCTGCCAGCACAGTGCCCCAGTGTGAAAGCACTCAGGGGTGAGGATCGGGCAGTCTGCCCTGGGTGCCACCCATTGGGAGGGTGTTGGGCCACCTGCCCTGCCTCTCCTGGCCCTGGGACAGCTCTGCCATACTTTAAAAAGTTAAGAAAATATTAATGACAGTCCTTTCTCGTATCCTGCTCCTCCTGTGTCACTCTCAATATAAATGGGAGTCTGTAGTACCTCAAGCCTCCCCCTTCCTCCCTCTTCCGCTTTTGATTGGAGGAGAAGAGCAGTCACGTGACCATCATTGAAACGGCAGAGGAGAGTCACATGGCTGAGTCTACAAGAGAGCGGCATTAATAGAGGTATATGGAAGCTTTAATTTAAAATGAGTGACACAGGAGGAGCCGTATATATGAGAGAGTGCTGTCTGTAATTTTCTTAACTTTTCAAAGTAGGCTGGCAGCGCTGTCCCAGGAGACGGGGAGTGAAGGGGGGCTTTATAATGAAAGGAGTCTGTGTGCTGTGGAAATTTTCTATTTTTATTTTTTTCTTCCTGAAACTTCTCTCTTAAAATTAGGGTGCGTGTTATTCACTGATAAATACAGTAACCCTTTTTGCATTAATTAACATGCAATGTGGTGGAAACAATTTTTGGAATATTGCGTATATATTGTCAACAGTTTTTTTTTATTTTTTTTGTTTGTTTTTTTTTTTTTTTTTCAAATAACCAACTCCGTTTTATTAAATATGGAAAATTGAGATATAGTGTTTTTTTTTTTTTTTGTTAACATTTCTTTTTTCTAAGTTGCCTTAAAAATCCCAGCAAAGAGGTTAACCATAATTAAGAAAATAGCTTAGAACCCCCAAACTTATTTTATTTATTTTTTAACCACTTTAATACTGCACGCCATCAGATGATGTCCTTGACTTTGATGCTTGTAGCTGCAGGAATCATTCAGATATCCCTGCACATTCAGATATTATTTGCAGGCAACAGTTCTGTGCATCATAACCACGAACGTGGCGGTAGTTCCACTGCTTGATCATTCTTATAGGCGACGGGAGGGGACGTCCCATCTCCTCCCCCCCCCCCCCCCCCCCTGTGCTTCTCTGGGCTCTCCCGTGCCATCGGGGGGCTCGGAGAAAGAATCAGGCGGCGCCGGATGACGACAATACAGATTTCCGGTGACCCGTTGGTCACCAGTCATCTCTGACCGTCTGAGGCCCAGGTGCGACATTATCACGTCACGCCCTGGTTCCCGAAAGTAAACAAAGCCGTGATCGCTGCTGCCAGTATGAGATCTGTGAATTTTTTTTTTTTCCACGATCTTATGCTTTCCAGCCTGGAGGAGAGATGTGGGGTCTTATTGACCCCGCATCTCTCCATAAAGAGGACCTGTCGCACACTATTCCTATTACAGGGGACGTTTACATTCCTTGTAATGGCAATAAAGGTGATCAAAAAAAAAATGTAAAAAAAAGTGCAAAAATAAAAAAAAAATTAAGAAAAATAAACCATTTAAAACGCCCCTGCTGCCGGTAGCTTGCATTGAGAAGCGAACACACATGTAAGTCCTGCCCAGATATGTAAACACAGTTCAAACCACACATGTGAGGTATCGCCGCGTGCGTTAGAGCGTGTGCAACAATTCCAGTACTAGACCTCCTCTGTAACTCTAAACTGGTAACCTGTAAACATTTTCAAAGCGTCGCCTATGGAGAATTTTAAGTACTGAAGTTTGGCGCCATTCCAAAAAATATATGTGTGTGTGTGTGTGTGTATTTGTGTGTGTATGTGTTTGGGGGTTCTGAGTAATTTTCTAGCAAAAAAAAATGATGATTTTTACATGTAGGAGAGAAGTTCCAGAAATAGGCCCGGTATTGAAGTGGTTAAGCAAAGGCCCTAGAGAATAAAACGGCGGGTGTTCATTTTATTTTGTATGTCACGCGGTATTCACACAGCAGTTTTTCAACTGCAATCTTCTTGGGGAAAAAAAATACACTTTGATGAATTTTGTTGCACACAAATAGAATAACCAATTTTTTGGTAAAATATAAAATATGTTGTACAAGAGTAAAAGGATGCCAAACTTTACATGCTTGTGGAACAGTGACAAACTACAGTACTTTCAATTATCCATAGGCGACGCTTTAAAAGCCTTTACCAGTTTAGAGTTGGGTCTGGAGCTAGAATTATTGCGCTCTCTCTCTCTCTCTCTCCGACGTTCACAGTGATAAATTGCGTGTGGTGCGATTCCCCTTTCACTGTATCCAGGGGAAGACAGTGCTGCCGTTGGTCACATCCTTCATGGGCTCCCTGATGGGACAGGAGAGCCCGGAAAAGGTGGATGCAGGAGGAGGGGGGGGGGGGGGAACCCTCCTTCCACCACCTGTAAAAGTAACCAGCGACTGTATAGCTGCTAGGATTACTTTTACATTTAAATAAAATATGATACCGTGATCATGGTTGTAGGCTCAACCATGATCCCGGTATAACCACCTCGGTGCCAGGACCTGCTGTGTATGTACGTACGGCAGTACTGAGGTGGTTAATTGGAATTGGCCTTTGAGACAATCCCGATAAATAAAATGTGCAGCAGAAAGGTAACAAACAATGTTTTGCTGTTATTGCTTTAACCACTTCGCGCCCAGGCCAATTCTGACATTTCTCTCCTACATGTAAAATTCCTAATTTTTTGCTAGAAAATTACATAGAACCCCCAAACATTATATATGTTTTTTTTTAGCAAAGACCCTAGAGAATACAATGGCGGTCGTTGCAACTTTTTATCTCGCACAGTATTTGCGCAGCAATTTTTCGAACACGTTTTTTTCAGAAAAAAAACAGTTTCATGTTAAAAAAAAAAAAAAAAACAGTAACGTTAGCCCAATTTTTTTGCCTAATGTCAAAGAGGAGTATACGCCGAGTAAATAGATACCAAACATGTCGCGCTTCAAAATTGCACACGCTCTTAGAATGGCGCCAATCTTTGGTATTTAAAAATCCCCATAGGCGATGCTTTAAATTTTTTTCTACTGGTTACATGTTTTGGGTTACAGAGGAGGTCTAGAGCTAGAATTATTGCTCTCGCTCTAACGTTCACAGCGATACCTCACATGTGTGGTTTGAACACCGTTTTCATATGGGGGGCGGGACTTACGTATGCGTTCGCTTCTGTGTACGAGCTCACGGGGACAGGGGCGCTTTACATATTTATTTTTTTTATTGTTAATTTTATTTTTATTTTTTTAGTTTGACACTTAAAAAAATAAAATTGATGACTTTTATTCCTATTACAAGGAATGTAAACATCCCTTGTAATAGGAATATGGCACGATCGGACATATTTACAGTGAGATATGAGGTCAATAAGACCCCATATCTCACCTCTAGGCTGGGAAGCAAAAAAATAAATAAAAAAAAACGATCCTGGCTTCCCTGCCAAATCGGCGCCGTTAATTTAAATACAGAGGCCGGGGCGTGACGTCATAACATCGCACCCGGCCTCCGAACGATCATAGAGACTCCGGGGATGATCTGGTCCGCCGGAAATCTCTATGGTAACTTGCGGGGGCCGGCGGATCCTGTGACCGACTCACCGACTCACCGATGAAAGCGGTGAGTCGGTACAAGCACCAGAGGGCGGCGGGAGGGGGGTTGTCCCCTCCTGCCGCCCGTAAGAACGATCAAGCGGCGGAGCAGCCGCTATGATCTTTCTTATGGTGCAGGGAATCGCCGGCTGAAACCGCCAATATCTGTCTGTGGCCTCAGGCATCATTCAGACATAACCACCGAAAGCTCATGACGTCAATAGACGTAGTATGGGCACCAAGTGGTTAATTGATCTTGCTATGAGTCCAGGATCCTCTTCTGCAGGGAAGGACCACCGCTATCTGTGGGTGAGCAGCGGCCTCTCTGCAGCAGTCTGACACTCCCTGTTGACTGGAGAGCACTAGCTCCGGCAGGAGGTGACCACTCCGCAGTGGTTCTTCTCTGCAGGCTATATATAGCCTGGGGGAGCAGACTTGTGTGAGGATTAATACGAGCAAATTTGTCATTTAACTTTTGCTGCTCATTAGGAATTCAGCGGAAAGTTTCTCCCCCCCCCCCCCGTTCTTTCCCTTGCCCATACAAGTCATGGGTTTAGGCACGTTTAGCCTACATGGCAGTGTACACAGTACAGTCGGCTACCTGTATACTGGCACATTAATCACGCATAACAAGCAAACACAGATCGGTTGTAAAATGACTCAGCAGGATGCAACCACCGTCCACCAGCATGAGAGGTGGGAAAGGAAAACACAATTAAAGCTGCACGGCGGGCAAGCAGCCAAATGCACGGCTAAAATACGTATTTGTACATTTCTGTATCTGTCAAAAGGATTTACAGTTCTGTTAAGGGCCAGTTCACACCGTAGAAACGCAGTCCTGATGCGTTCCAGGTGCTTTTCTGCATGCATGTTTTTGATGCAGTCCAGTCCTCCTATTTTTTTTCTTAACCTTAAATAAGGACAAGTGTGTTGCAGTGCGTTTTTGGTGCATTTAAGTCTTTTTTTTATTTTAATTTTTTTTCTGGAACTGACCACACTGGTGTAAATTATACCATTG
This sequence comes from Lithobates pipiens, assembly GCF_037356315.1. Lineage (NCBI taxonomy): Eukaryota > Metazoa > Chordata > Amphibia > Anura > Ranidae > Lithobates > Lithobates pipiens. Next base: position 19,233,178 of record NW_027507788.1, read on the forward strand.
AAAACCATATAACCTACTTTCCAGGCGTTTTTGATGCAGAAAAAAAAAAAAAACGCACTGGACTGCATGTGGTGTGAACTGGCCCGAAAAGAGAAGTATGGCAATTTTTTTTTTTTTTTTTTTTAAACATGCTTACCCTAGGTAGATGCAGCATCTGTCCCCGCCACCTCTAACGCTGGGAACTGAGCGTTCAAACACGGCTGATCGCTCGGTTCTTAGAGCTCTGTAAGCAGAGTGCTGGTGACTGTTAGTCAATGCTGTCTGCTCTGCTCCCCGCCCCCCCCTCACTGGAGTGCTGAGCTGTGGAGGGGCGTGAGCGGCCGACCCTGGCTCTCAGCGGCTTGCTTAGAGGATGAGCTATGAGTAAGCTCTAATTTTAGAATGAAACGCGTCAAACATTTTTTGTTCTATTTTTCTCCTTTGTTGCTGCGATTCGTGTGATGTGAAGTTTCACTTGAAAAAATAAAGGCATAATTCACTTTTTATTCAATCCGGAGGGCGGCTGGCCAGAGTTTTTCAATTTCCTATCCATCAGGATGATCTGGGTGGATCCTGACCATATTGCTGCGATCTTTTCCGAGCCTGGACCGGCTCGGTGACTTCAGCTGACGGCAGATTTCAGCCCGCCGTCTGCTGAAAATGGGTCACAGGAGTGCAGAACGGAGTGCACTCCTACCATCCACAGCCAGACCTCAATCACCTCTGCACAGCTTACTCCAAAAACATACCCCCTCCACCCCCCAGGCTGCTTATTGGACAATGAGGGAACAGCAGCACACTGAGCACACATCCCTCTGCTCTCTCTTCTCCGTGGCAGCACATGTGCTGTGCAGCAGAGCCTGATTGGCTCTGAGCGCTGCCCCTCCCCTCTCTGTGTGTTGCTGTACTGATGGGACCGTACAGAGGCTGACGGAGACAAATCTTATTTATTGGACTTCAAATATAATTATATTCTAATGAATACAAAACTGCATTAACTGGTGTGCTTTTTTATTATCTGTCTGTAATTCAGGTTTAATTATTCACTACATGTATTGACCATTTCGCTGATGAATTGTGGACATTAAGGTCAGATCAATAGGCTGCATATTTTAAATGCGTTTATTTTTACCTCCCGATACTTTTCTCATCAACACGCTCAGGTCACATATATAAATACTGCCTGGGTGTGCAATATACGGTTTTTCCCACATGAAGTACTTATTTAACTCTGAATTCCAGCCAAATGGCTACATAAACAATAAATATATATGAGGATTGTAAGACCTCAAAAAGATCACATGCCCTTCCTTTCTAGACAGAGCTGTGCTGTGTGGCGGGGCTGTGTGAGCCTCAGCACTGGATGAGCAAAAATGAAGCCCCATACACACAATTCGATTTTCTGCAGATTTTTGTCTTCGGATTTACCAAAACCATGTAGTAGAAGGGCCTGCCTGATTGCAGACACATTGAAACTCTTAAGATTTGACCTCATATTATATGGTTTTGGTAATCCGAAGACAAAAATCTGCAGAAAATCTAATGGTGTGCATGGGGCTTAATTTTTGCTCATCCAGTGCTGAGGCTCAGACGGCTCCGCCACACAGCACAGCTCCGTCTAGCAAGGGAGGGCATGTGATATATTTTTTCTCTTGTAGTTTCCCTTAAGTGATTGTAAAGGCAGAATGTTTTTCTCTTAAGTGGAGTTCCACCTAAAAATGGAACTTCCGCTTTTCAGAAGCCCCCCCGATGTCACATTTGGCACCTTTCAGGGGGGAGGGGGGGAGCAAGATAACTGTCTAATACAGGTATTTTGCTCCCACTTCTTGGCATTAATACCAGAGCCACCTTCGGTATCTATACCACTGCCGGCGCCTTCTCTGTCCCCCCCGCTGTCTTCTGGGAGACACACAGGTCCCAGGAGGTAGAAGGGACCATTGGGATTCGCACATGTGCAGTAGTGAACCAGGAAGTGAAGCTGCAAGGCTTTGCTTCCTGATTCCCCTCACTGAAGATGGCGGTGGCAGCAGCACCCAAGAGCCAAGGGACAGACTGGCTTCGGGTGCCGACATCGCGAGTGCCCTGGACAGGTAAGTGTCCTTATTTTAAAAGTCAGCAGCTGCAGTATTTAAAGCTGCTGACTTAAAAAAAAAAAAAAAAAAAATATATCAACAGAACTCCGCTTTCATGCATTCTATGCAATAAGATAAAAAAAAACTATTGTGTGCAGAAGCCCCCCTCGTACTTACCTGAGCCCCATCCTCTATCCAGCGATGTCCACAAGTCCCTCGGCCTCTCCCTCCTGATTGGCTGAGACACAACAGGGGTGCTATTGGCTCTCGCGGCTGTCAGACACTCAGGAGAGAGGAGGAGGAGGGCCGAACGGCAGCTCAGTGTCTAAATGGACACACTTGGGTTCTCCCATAGCAAACTGCTTGCTGTGGGGGGGCACAAGACAGGAGGGAGGGGCCAGGTGCACCGATGAGGCTGCTAGTGGGGGTAAAAGCGCCCTGCTAGTGGCTGAATAGCGCAGCGAAATTGGCAGTAAAGCGCAGCTAAAAATAGCGGCGTCTTACCCCTGGCCTAGTGTGAAAGGGGTCTTAACATGACAGATTAGTGGCAGTCCGATGTAAACGCACAAGTCTTTTTATTTACATGCAGCAGATCCAACACGGGTCCACCGTTGTCTGCTGTCAAAATGCAGACAGAACCTTTAGCTGAAGCTATTAGCCATAACTTTGCATTTTTTTATTTATTTTTTTCAGCAGGTGGCTGGCTTTGTCATGAGTGTTCTGAGCTGCTCATGAGCCCTGGAACATGTTCAGAAGTGGTGAGAGGGGCGCGCCACCCCCCCCCCAGCAGTGTTTTTTGGGCTTGCTGATTTTACTGGCGCACCCAAGAAGTGATTTGATGGTGCGGCCGGCTGATCAGAGGCGATCAAAGACCAGATTAGTCTTTGCCTCTGTGGTCTTGGAGGACCGGAGCAACGTTATGACATCCCTCCAGGGTGGAAGTAAACTTTTTTTTTTTTTTTCTTTGATCTTTTGCTTTTAAAAAGGTAAAAGAAGAGATTTGGGGTCTTTTTGACCCCAGATCTCTCCATAAAGAGGACCTGTCATCCTTCTTTATATTGCAGGAGATGTTTACAAAAAAAAATTGAAGTGACTGTGAAAAATAAATATAAAAAGTAAAACTTAAATTGCCTCTATCCCTCCGCATGCATATATGTAAACAATGTTCCCACCACATGTGAGGCAGCGAATGTTAGAGTGAGAGCAATAATTCTAGCGCTAGACCTCCTCTGTAACTATAAACTGGTAACCTGTAAAGGTGTTTAAGTCAACTATGGAGATTAAGTACGATAGTTTGTCGCCGTCGCATGCACAATTTTAAACCATGAAATGTTTGGTATGTATTTACTCCGCGTAACCTCATCTTTCACGTTATACAAAAAATAAAAAAACGTGCAAAAAAAAAATCAAAAACAAACGTGCAAAATTTTAAAGCTTGACTTGTTGCGTATTTACTTGGCGTAACATTCTCATTCACATGTTGCAAAAAAAAAAGGGGGGGGGGGGTATAATGTGTTTTTTTTTTAGTTCATTAAAGTGTATTTTTTTCCCCAAAGAATGAAGTTTGAAAAAACGCTGTGAAAATAAAGTGTCATAAAAGATTTCAATGATCGCCGTTTTAATACCTAGAAGTCTCTGCTAAATAAATATATATATATATATATATATTAAAAACAATATAAAAAATTGCTAAAAAAAATATAAAAAAATAAAAATGATCTTTTTTATATTGTTTTTAATGTGTATGTATATATGTATATATGTGTGTGTATATATATATATATATATATATATATATATATATATATATATATATATATATATATATATATATATATATATATATATATATATTAAAAAATATATATAATTTTTATTTTTTTAACAATTTTTTATATTGTTTTTAAAAAAAATATATATATATATTTTTTAAACAATATAAAAAATTGCTAAAAAAAATATAAAAAAATAAAAATGATCTTTTTTATATTGTTTTTAATGTGTATGTATATATGTATATGTATATATATATATATATATATATATATATATATATATATATATATATATATATATATATATATATATATTAAAAAATATATATAATTTTTATTTTTTTAACAATTTTTTATATTGTTTTTAAAAAAAATATATATATATATTTTTTAAACAATATAAAAAATTGCTAAAAAAATTATATATTTTTATATTGTGTGTGTGTGTGTGTGTGTGTATGTATATGTGTATATATATATATATATATATATATATATATATATATATATATATATATATATATATATATATATATATATATATATATATATATATATATATATATATAAAAACTTATTTTTTTTTTTTTGCAGAGACTTCTAGGTATTAAAATGGCGATCATTGCAATGGTTTTATGACACTTTATTTTAGCAGGGAAAATATACACACACACACAAATATATATATATATATATATATATATATATATATATATATATATATATATAATATTTTTTATATATAAAAATATAATATAATATTTTTTTTTTCTAGCAAAAAATACTGATTTAAACTTGTAAGCAAAAAGTGACAGAAAAAGCCTGGTCCTTTGGTGGTTAAGCTCCGCAATAGATAGGAATACCCAAAAATAAGGTTTCGGGAATGGGTGAAGCTTACAGACGATCATGGCACAGATAAGGTGTAATTGTATGGAAAATCATTCAACACAATTTTTTTTTTTTTTTAAGCACATAAATACGACTCGAGAGACCAGCAGGTGACCTTATCTACCTCCTGAGACAACTTTAAAACCTATCCCCAAACATGATTGCTTCCCCCCTTTTGACAGCTGTAGAAAGTCGCAGTTGGCGGCAGATCGGGATGGAAAGGTCACTTTTAATGACATTAAATTACAAAATTGTCTCTGGTGCCAATTATCTGTTACGTGGTTTTTCAAACAAAGTGGAGTTTTCCTTTAAATCCCTTTTTTGCAGCTGTAACTCGCCTCACCAATTAGACAATTAATCTAGCCGGATAATTGAAGTTGTCATCTTGTGACATGAAGTGGCTCGTACCCGGGCCGGGTGACTGGAAAATGCCATCAATATTTTGGTTGCCTAATTTCATAAATGCTAATTTGATAAATAAGTTTTTAATGATGTTTTGTTTACGGTCGGCTTTGGCGCATCAGGCGTACATAAAACCAGCGGCAGGAGTGATGAGCATAGCCTAGCGTGGTCTTGATTGCTCCAGTTTGATGTCTGGCGCTTAATGTAGAACTTGTCAGGTCTAAAAAAGAACACTCTGTAGCAGAAACCATTTTAATTATGTTTTTTTTTTTTTTTCCGAATTTGGATAGAGCGGGGGAAGGGGATATGTGTCACTTTTTTTTTTTTTTTTTTTTTAATTATTTGCACATATTTTTTTTTTGTTTTTCTCTTCCTGTTCCAGAAGTAGGACAAGTGAGAGAAAATCGTTCCTAAGTGAAGCCTTGTTGACATCCATGCAAAGGACTGTCTTTGCCCGCCAGAGATGCACAGCAGTTCCATGCATCCGTCTCATTCATGTCAATTGGGATGGAGCCGCTGTAATTTGACAGCTGTGTGGGTGTATGTCCCCCAAACTCAGACAGTTTGGGTTCCTACCTATTTTTTAGGCCACACCAATCTGGTCATGTGATCCCCTGTGTCACCCAGTGCTGGCTGCAGGGGAGAAGAGAAAACACAACAGCGGCTGGTGTGGTGATGTCACCCGCAGGCTCCTATGGCTCCCTCCTCTCCCCTGTTGCAGCCTAAGGAAAGCCAGATCATGACTGGACTGGAGCGGCCTGAAGACAGGTAAGTACTATAAAAGGGGAGGGGGGTCTCCAAACTTTATAAACCAAGAGCCAGTTTACTATACTTCAGACTTTAGGGGGACAGACTGTGGCCATTGGGTTGGCATCAGTTGCAGTAAATGGTGCAAACAATTCCTCCACCTAGAGTGTGTGTATATGTGTATGTATGTATGTATGTATGTATATATGTATATGTGTGTGTATATATATATATGTATATGTGTGTGTGTGTGTATATGTGTGTATATATGTATGTATATATATATATATATAAAATATAATTTGTTTTTTAATATGAAGAAATGTGCCCCATCATTGGTATTAGTGGGAGGAATAGTGCCCCATCATTGGCGTTAATGGGAGATATAGTGCCCCATTGTTGTCAGGAACGATGCCCCCATGTTGGTGTCAATGGGAGAAATAAGGCACGTTTCCTCCCACTGATACAAGACACTAAGAGCTGGATAAAGGCAAGCAAGGGGCTGTAGTTTGCAGACCCTTGTACTATCTACACACACACACACACACACACACACACACTGTATCTCACAAAAGTAAGTACACCCCTCACATTTTTGTAATCTTTTTATGTGACAACACTGAAGAAATGACACTTTGTCTACAATGTAAAGTAGTGAGTGTATAGCTTGTATAACAGTGTACATTTGCTGTCCCCTCAAAAATAACTCAACACACAGCCATTAATGTCTAAACCACTGGCACTAAAAGTGAGTACACCCCTAAGCCCTTGTACACACGGTTGGACATTCCGACAACAAAATCCGTCGGATTTTGTCCGAAACTTGTGTTGCTTACACACGTTTGGACAAAGTTGTCGGAAAATCCGATCATACGCAACGTGATGACCTTATTTCGTTACGATGGGATTACGCTCAGGCTAGTAGCCAATAGCTTTGGTCTAGGAATTTGATCTGAGCATGCGTGGCACTTTGTTCAATCGGAATTCTCTACACACGATCGGACAAAGTCCGATCGGATCATGGGATCAAAAAAAAAACCTTGGCGCAAATACAGTGACATAAAAAAATTGCAACACCCACCCTTTTATTCTCCAGGGCCTCTGCTTATAAAAAAAAAATAATAATATTTATTTTTTTTTTTTTGGATTGTAAGTAATTTTCTAGCAAAAATCTGATTTTTACATTTACGTGAGAATTGTCAGAATAGGCCTGGGGGGGGGGGGGTCAAGGGGTTAAGAGAGAGGAAAAAAAAAACCCAGTTCTTTAGCAAAATGAAATGTTATCCGGTGAGGATTTAGATCTGCCCCAGCTGTGGAGTCTGTGTCGTCCTGCTGCATTTTTTCCCCTAACACCAGGTGCATGATAATACACGGGGAGAACGGATTATAATAAAGCCTTTGAGTGATTTGCCGCCCCAACTTCCACCCACAATAAAAACCCTGACATCTGGGTGGACGGAGCCTATAATCAGTTAGCAGATGTCTTGCAGTAGGTGAATTACAGACGTCTCCCACCACCGAGATGCAAAGCCTCCCTCCCCACATCTACACTTAGCACGGAGCGCAGGCTGGAGGGACACATCGCACCCTTATTTGTCACCTGTCAGGCAGCGGCAGAGATAGGAGATTTCACTGGCGGTTTACACCATGTGATAACATCCACAGGAGGGGCTGTCACAGCTGTTTCCCCCACCGCATAGCGTGACCCGGGCTGACTGCTCCTCCAGGCGCTGAGAAGGAATCGCACAGACAGGATAAAGATACAGGAGACGACAGATGGTTAACCCCCTCTGCTCCACAAAGACCGGCGGGCTCAGATCTTCAAAAAAAAAAAAAGCGTTCTCTAGAGCGCCGCGTCCCAAACTGATCCTTGGGGGTCCAGCAACAGGTCATGTTTTCCAGCTCTAGATGAAGTCATTGGGGTGTTTGTTTTATGGCGGGTGTGCGGGGCCCCTTGACTGCGGTGAGAATCTGTGGCCCCTGTAACACGAGCCCTGTGTTATAGAGGGTGTACACCACCCCTGTATTATAAAGGGCGCCCCGTAAGACAAGCCCTGTGTTATAGAGGGCGCACATGTAACTGTATTACGGCAGCTGCACGTGCACCCTGAATTATGTAGTTTGCGGTGACTTCACACAGCAGTTTTAGCAGGAAGGCAGCTGTTAGTTTTTTCCCTCTAGGGGGCGATGTGATGCATGGTTCAGTGCATCCCACTGTTTACTTTAAAAACAAAAAAAAAAAAAACTTTATTTGAAGTGTCGCAAGCTGACATTTTAATTCATGTCTGTGCACAGCAGCGTGGTGCAATGACATGAGGTGCATTTTACTACAGCACACCATACCTGCATTGTGAACGAGGCAGAAAGCAGTTATTTTCTATATGCCCCTAGTGGTGACTGGTGTTTATACAGATGAGGGAAAACACAGGTCACCACACGGTAAATGAGCCGTCCTTTAAAGCAGAACTTTATCCAGAAGGGGAAGTTCTCCTTTCTGCCTCCAACCCCCCCCCCCCCCCATTTCTCTTTTCTGCCTCCTCAAACCAACCCCCCCCCCCCCCTCAGTTCTCCTTTCTGCCTCCTCAAACCCACCCCCCCCCCAGTTCTCCTTTCTGCCTCCTCAAACCAACCCCCCCCCCAGTTCTCCTTTCTGCCTCCTTAAACCAACCCCCCCAGTTCTCCTTTCTGCCTCCTCAAACCAACCCACCCCCCCCCCCAGTTCTCCTTTCTGCCTCCTCAAACCAACCCCCCCCCCCCCAGTTCTCCTTTCTGCCTCCTCAAACCAACCCCCCCCCCCCCCCCCCAGTTCTCCTTTCTGCCTCCTCAAACCAACCCCCCCCCCCCCAGTTCTCCTTTCTGCCTCCTCAAACCAACCCCCCCCCCCCCCCAGTTCTCCTTTCTGCCTCCTCAAACCAACCCCCCCCCCAGTTCTCCTTTCTGCCTCCTCAAACCAACCCCCCCCCCCAGTTCTCCTTTCTGCCTCCTCAAACCAACCCCCCCCCCCCAGTTCTCCTTTCTGCCTCCTCAAACCAACCCCCCCCCCCAGTTCTCATTTCTGCCTCCTCAAACCAACCCCCCCCAGTTCTCCTTTCTGCCTCCTCAAACCAACCCCCCCCCCCCAGTTCTCCTTTCTGCCTCTCCCCCCCCAGTTCTCCTTTCTGCCCCCTCAAACCAACCCCCCCCCCAGTTCTCCTTTCTGCCCCCTCAAACCAACCCCCCCCCAGTTCTCCTTTCTGCCTCCTCAAACCAACCCCCCCCCCCCCCAGTTCTCCTTTCTGCCTCCTCAGCCAACGGGCCCCCCCAGTTCTCCTTTCTCCTCAAACCAACCCACCACCCCCTAGTTCTCATTTCTACCTCCTCAAACTAACCCCCCCCCCTGTTCTCCTTTCTGCTTCCTCTCCCCCCCCCCCAGTTCTCCTTTCCACCTCCTCACCCAACTGCCCCCCCACCCCAGTTCTCCTTTCTGCATCCTCACTCAACCCCCCCCCCCCCCCCATTCACCTTTTTGCCTCCTGCGGTGCCTACTAGTAAATTTATAACCTTGCAGGTTAACAAAAAAAATTAATCTCCGGCAGTTAACTACTGCTTCCAGTTTCGAGCCTGCTGATGACAATTCTTGAACACTCCATTGGCAGCAAAGGGGGTCAATGAAAGCTAAATGTTTAAATATACTGAAAATAACTTTCAAAAAGGGACACTGACATGTCACAAGATATTTTGGCTATAATATAAACTTCAATACCAGGCCTGTTCTGGCACTTCTCTCCTCTGTAAAAATAATAATTTTTTTGCTAGAAAATTACTCAGAACCCCCCAAACATTATATATGGTTTTTTTTTAGCGGACACCCTGGGGAATAAAATGGCGGTCATTGCAATTTTTTATCTCTCATGGTATTTGCGCAATAATTTTTCAAACACCCTTTTTTTTGGCAAAGAAACGGTTTCTTGAATTAAACAAACAACAAAACGGTAAAGTTAGCCCAATTTTTTTTGTATAATGTGAAAGATGAAGTTACGCCAAGTAAATAGATACCAAACACGTCACTCTTTAAAATTGCGCACACTCATGGAATGCCGCCAAACTTCGGTACTTAAAAATCTCCATAGGCGACGCTTTGAAAATTTTTACAGGTTACCAGTTTAGAGTTAGAGGAGGTCTAGCGCTAGAATTGTTGCACACGCTCTAATGCACGCGGCGATACCTCACATGTGTGGTTTTAACGGCGTTTACATATATGGGCAGGACTTGTGTGTGCGTTCACTTCTAAGCCTGCGCTACTGGGGGACAGGGGCATTTAAAAATAAGAAAAAATATTATTTTACGTAATTTAGAATTTTTTTTTTTTTTTTTACAGTTTGTTTTTTGATCACTTTTATGCCTATTACAAGGAATGTAAACATCCCTTGTAATAGGAATCTATGTGACAGGTCCTCTTTATGGAGAGATGCGGGGTAAATAAGACCCTGCATCTCTCCTCCAGGCTGGAAAGCATGAGATCGTGGAAAAAAAAAAAAATCCACCGATCTCATGCTGACAGCCGCGATCGCAGCTTTGTTTACATCTGGGAACCCGGGCGTGGCATCATAACGTCACACCCGGGCCTGTGACGGTCATAGTGATGACTGGTGACCAACCGGTCACCCGAAATCTTTATAGTCGTCATCCGGAACTGGCCGATTCTTTCTCTGGGCCCACCGATGGCACAGGAGAGCCTGGAGAAGCCGCAGAACTGCCGCTATGATCATTCTTATGGTGCACAGAATCGCTGGCTGGAAAGAATGATATCTGAATGATGCCTGTAGCTGCAGGCATTATTCAGATATCCCTTCACAAACTTAAGGACGTCATTTGACTGCGCAGTATTGAAGTGGTTAAAAGAGAATTAGGGGTTTGTTTGTCCCCCCATGTCATTAAGTGTTCTCGCATAGCAAGACCACTTACTGTTATCTCACATATATATTATTATAGCCAAATTTACCACCCTAACTCCTCCCACAGCTTTTACACTACATAGACAATAATATATCGAAACATGCGGATTGTTCCCGATTGGTGTGCTTTGGAAACTTTGTGGAACGTTTCTCGGAATTGTTCAAGAAATATCGTAATTTTTGCGGCAAAATTTGTCCCAGAGGAATGAATGGTGAAATGTTCAAAACTAGAGTGGGAGGTGACAAAAGCTGACAACCCACGATCAGCCAAAACATTACGTCCACCCCTTGCGATCAGCCAAAACATTACGTCCACCCCTCGCGATCAGCCAAAACATTACGTCCACCCCTCGCGATCAGCCAAAACATTACGTCCACCCCCCCGTGATCAGCCAAAACATTACGTCCACCCCCCCCGCGATCAGCCAAAACATTACGTCCACCCCCCGCGATCAGCCAAAACATTACGTCCACCCCCCCCCGCGATCAGCCAAAACATTACGTCCACCCCTCGCGATCAGCCAAAACATTACGTCCACCCCTCGCGATCAGCCAAAACAATTACGTCCACCCCCCCGCGATCAGCCAAAACATTACGTCCACCCCCCCCCCCCCGCGATCAGCCAAAACATTTACGTCCATCCACCCCCCCCCCCCCCCCCCCCGCGATCAGCCAAAACATTACGTCCACCCCCCCGCGATCAGCCAAAACATTACGTCCACCCCCCCCCCCCCCGCGATCAGCCAAAACATTACGTCCACCCCCCCCCCCCCCCCCCCGCGATCAGCCAAAACATTACGTCCACCCCCCCCCCGCGATCAGCCAAAACATTACGTCCACCACCCCCCCCCCCCCGCGATCAGCCAAACCATTACGTCCATCCCCCCCCCCCCCCGCGATCAGCCAAAACATTACGTCCACCCCCCCCCCCCCCGCGATCAGCCAAAACATTACGTCCCCCCCCGCGATCAGCCAAAACATTACGTCCACCCCCCCGTGATCAGCCAAAACATTACGTCCACCCCCCGCGATCAGCCAAAACATTACGTCCACCCCCCCGCGATCAGCCAAAACATTACGTCACCCCCCCGCGATCAGCCAAAACATTACGTCCACCCCCCCGCGATCAGCCAAAAACTTACGTCCACCCCCCGCGATCAGCCAAAACATTACGTCCACCCCCCGCGATCAGCCAAAACATTACGTCCACCCCCCGCGTTCAGCCAAAACATTACGTCCACCCCCCGCGATCAGCCAAAACATTACGTCCACCCCCCGCGATCAGCCAAAACATTACATCCACCCCCCCCCCCCGCGATCAGCCAAAACATTACGTCCACCCCTGCGATCAGCCAAAACATTACGTCCACCCCCGCGATCAGCCAAAACATTTTAAACAAGTAACACTTTTCACAGTTACTCAAGCCACTCCAGTAGGTGGAGGCAAGAACACTTCACACAATTTCCCCCAGAAATTGTAGCTTTTCTAGTTTATACTTTCTTACGTGAAGCAGCCTCGGTCCGATGCGGCATCCGCGCCCCCCCCCCCCCCCGGCCGTCTCCCATTGAGAACTGATCAATCGAACATCGTTGATGGCTTGGTTCTCGCAGATCCCCGATCGAAGAGCTGCTGGATGTCCAGCTCTCTGCTCCTCCATACTCACTGGAGCGCTGGGCTATGGAGGGGGCTGGGAGCAGCCGTCTCAGGTTCTCAGTGGCTCGATGAGACGGACATCAGTCCAGGCACCTAGCGGATCCGGACTCTATTGGACGGATTCCAGTGACATCAGCAGAGAGCGGACATCAGACCACTCTTTGCTGAAAACGGGTCACAGGAGTGCAAAACTAATTGCACTCCTGTGACCCAGAGGAGTCCAGCCAAATGAGCTCAGGCTGGACTTATAAAGCTTTTTACATCCTTTTATGATGGCTTTCATCCATGGGATTTTTCTACGTTGGGACTATTTTTAGTTTTATTTTTATCCTTTACAAGAGTTTTTATGGGCCAATTTTTTGCCCCCAGCCAAAGAGTTTTTCATATAATGTCATTCTCCAACAATAGTTAAAGCACATACAAAACTATCAATAAAATGTTTATATTGTGCAACCTACATAAACCTCATAAACCTATGGTGAACGTACAGTAATCACCTGAGCAAGAACAGAGCTAGCGAATACGGGAGAAGCCGACGCAGAGTAACTGGCTGCATAAACATGTGTGGCGGGAAAAATCTGATTGCTAGTACATGGCTTTCGAGAGCCGATCGTGACCGTTCAAATATCCAAAGGGACAAACACAAAAGTTTTTCTCATAAGATAACTGAAGGAATGATTTTCATATAAATTATTAGTGATAATGACAGCATTGATTTCATTGGATAAAAGTTGGATATATTTTTTTAAATTATGATGAAAGGGACCACTGAATCTTTTCATATGACAACACTGAAGAAATGACTACAATGTAAAGTAGTGATTGTACAGCTTGTATAACAGTGTAAATTTGCTGTCCCCTCAAAATAACTCAACAGACAGCCATTAATGTCTAAACCGCTGGCAACAAAAGTGAGTAACACCCCTAAGGGAAATGTCCAAATTGGGCCCAAAGCGTCAATATTTTGTGTGGCCGACATTATTTTTCCTGCACTTCCTTAACCCTCTTGGGCATGGAGGTCACCAGAGCTTCACAGGTTGCCACTTGAGTCCTCTTCCCTCCTCCATGATGACATCACGGAGCTGGTGGATGTTGGAGACCTTGCGCTCCTCCACCTTCCATTTCAGGATGGTCCCACAGATGCTCAATAGGGTTTAGGTCTGGAGACATGCTTGGCCGGTTCATCACCTTTACCCTCGGCTTCTTTACCGAGGCAGTGGTCATCTTGGAGGTGTGTTTGGGGTCGTTATCATGTTGGAATACTGCTCTGCGGCCCAGTCTCTGAAGGGAGGGGATCATGCTCTGCTTCAGTATGTCACAGTACATGTTGGCATTCATGGTTCCCTCAATGATCTGTAGCTCCCCAGTGCCGGCAGCACTCATGCAGCCCCAGACCATGACACTCCCACCACCATGCTTGACTGTAGACAAGACACACTTGTCTTTGTACTCCTCACCTGGTTGCCCCCACACACGCTTGACATCATCTGAACCAAATAAGTTTATCTTGGTCTCATCAGATCACAGGATATGGTTCCAGTAATCCATGTCCTTAGTCTGCTTGTCTTCAGCAAACTGTTTGCAGTCTTTCTTGTGCATCATCTTTAGAAGAGGCTTCCTTCTGGGACGACAGTCATGCAGACCAATTTGATGCAGTGTGTGGCGTATGGTCTGAGCACTGACAGGCTGACCCCCACCCCTACAACCTCTGCAGCAATGCTGGCAGCACTCATATGTCTATTTCCAAAAGACAACCTCTGGATATGACGCTGAGCTCGTGCACTCAACTTCTTTGGTGGACCATGGCGAGGCCTGTTCTGAGTAGAACCTGTCCTGTTAAACCGCTGTATCTGGTCTTGGCCACCATACTGCAGCTCAGTTTCAGGGTCTTGGCAATCTTCTAATAGCCTAGGCCATCTTTATGTGGAGCAACAATTCTTTTTTTCAGCTCCTCAGAGAGTCCTTTGCCATGTTGAACGTCCAGTGACCAGTATGAAAGAGTGAGAGCGATAACACCTAATTTATCACACCTGCTCCCTATTCACACCTGAGACCTTGTAACACTAACGAGTCAAATGACACCGGGGGAGGGAAAAATGGCTAAATGGGCCCAATTTGGACACTTTCACTTAGGGGTGTACTCACTTTTGTTGCCAGCGGTTTAGACATTAATGGCTGTGTGTTGAGTTATTTTGAGGGGACAGAAAATTTACACTGTTATACAAGCTGTACACTCACTACTTTACAGTTTGAAGCACTGTGCAAACTGTTGGTGCTACAGTATATAAATCCTGAATAATAAATCGTAGCAAAGTGTCATTTCCTCAGTGTGTGTGTGTATATGTGTGTGTATATGTGTGTGTATATATGTATATATATATATATATATATGTGTGTGTGTGTGTGTGTGTGTGTGTGTGTGTGTATATATATAATCTCCACACACACACACATATATACATATATATATATATATATATTATGTATGTATATATATTTATTATGTATATATCGAGTGAAAAAGATATATATATATTTTATGAATATAGTCAAGTATTTGTTAAAAAGAAAACTAGTGGATATAAAATCTAGGCCAGCGCAGTCTAGGGCAAAAATGACTCCGCTTGGTAAAGCGTCACAAACACTATAATTAAAGTGGTTGTAAACCCTTACAAACCACTTTGACCTACAGGCAAGCCTAGATTAATTCTTACTTGTAGGTCCAAGAAATATCTCCTAAACCTATACGGTTTAGGAGATATTTACAAAAAGACAGCCACTGCTATCTATGGTGCATGCGCCGTAGACAGCAGCGCGCAGGCGCACTGGGCAGGCCGCGGCGATATGCCGCGAGTGTCGGCTCCCGTGCGCATGCGCGGGAGTGACGTCATCGCTGCTCCGGCGAATCACAGCGCCGGAGCAGCGAGACCCGGAAGTCACTCCGGGATCCATGGCAGCGGCGGACATGAAGACGGAGGACCACTTCGGGGGGCTTCGCTCTCAGGTAAGTTATTTATAATGAGCTAGTATGCTATGCATACTAGCTCATTATGCCTTTGCCTTGCAGGTTGCTTTTTTTTCCCCATGGGTTTACAACCACTTTAATAAGTGTGTGTGTGTGTGTGTGTGTGTATATATATATATGTGTAATATACACACACACACACACACACACACACACACACACACACACACACATACTCGTGCAATGAATTTTCCCGGAGATGGAATCATCTCTTGCTATGCAGGCGCAGTATTGGCTCAGAGAGATTACACAGGATCAGAATATTTTTTTGAATCCCCGGTGAATGGTGGAAACAGACCGCAAGAACATCACCTGTCAATCACGCGGGTTCCTCTAATCATGTTTAATATTTATATTGCCATACAAACACGGGTAAGAAAATGATGTGAATTAATGTAATTACACATGAGATGACGGGTGCCCCGCGGAGCCCCAGACAAGTGACAGACGCCATCAGCAGCTTGTTTTATCTTCTACCTACAGAAGGGAGATGTGATTTTATGTAACACGGGAGTATCCGCTCCGGCGATGACAGCTTGACGGGCTTAGTATTAGCACAGTATTAACATGGCCCATGTTTTATTTTTAAATGGGGGGGGGGGGGGGATTTGACAAAGGAAATCTTCAGTTTGACAAATTCTCCATGTTCCGAGCAAAGCTGAAAAGTGTACCTGTCTGATGAGTTTGCTGTTTGACCATTTGATATGTCAGTCTGCTCTGTGCTATGAACAGGCCTGGGAATGGGAATCACTATAAAAACTTTTATGTTTTATGTAAAAGAAACTTCGTTTTTTTTTTGCTTCAATGCTTTTCACAAGGGCAATGTGCGGGTTTGTTTTACTAAAAATTTTAGGCTTCGTTCAGACGGGCCTATGCCAGTGCGAGGGCCTTGTATGCCCACATGGGGGATGCACAGATGTTGCATGCGTTCGCCGTGCAGGCAGTCCCATTCATGTGAATTGGAAGCAGTGGCTGTTTGTGCCAACACTGCAAGCCTCGTTCCTGTAACTGACCCTGGAAAAGTTGAAGCTGACTATAGACGGTTCGAACCTTTTCGATCGATCAACTTGGGTACAAGCAGCCTGTCGGATTGACATGTGATTATTACTAGCTACTGTTATAGCCGCTAGCAATAGTCACTGTGTTCTCCGATGAGGACGGATCCCCTTCCTCCCCCACTAGGAGAACACAATGGCTCCTCTGGAACAGTCAGTTTTGATGGGGGAAAATCAAGCAAATTTCTTTCCTGAGCTCCCAGAAGGCAGCAGGACCATTCATAAAGTACGGCTGGGACATGTGTAGCTGGCTGACCACAGTTAAGATGCCGACGCCAGGGACTTGAAAACAGATGAAGAATTGGTTTAGTTTATAAAAGTCAGCAGCTACAGTTTTTGTAGCTGCTGACTTAATTTTTGGCGCATCTGATTGAAGATCCTCTTTAAAGAGTTTGTAAACCTCCATTTTCAAGTTGTACCTATAAGGAAGCCTTATTCTAAGCTTACCTATAGGTACAGTAAATATCTCCTAAACGTGTACCATTTAGAAGATATTTACTTTGTACTGTGCCGATTGGCGCATGTGCTGTGACTGGCGGCTCCTGCATGGGATTGGCTTCACATGACTTCCGACCAGTCACAGAACTGGAGTCCACGGCCCCGGAAGGAAGAGGGGGCAAACATGGATGTGTCCTCCAGCGGGGGGATGTGTGTAAGTGTCATATAATGTGCTAGTATGCTATGCATACTAGCACATTATGCTTTTACTTTGCAGGGAACAAAAGAAGTAAAACCCATCAAGTACTTCCTCTTTAACCTGAGTCTGACAGTGCGCTTATATGCGGCCCTGTGTACATAACTTACCATGCTGAGAGCTCACAGGGATCGGGAGCTTTCTGATCATGTGACAGCCAATCATAATGGTCACAAGATCTGAATGCCCGCTACCTTGCTTTTAGAGCTCTTAAGCGGCCAGGAGGTGGTTGGTACCAAGAGCAGGTTCAGTATGTATAAATAAAATAAAAGTCCTGTAGCTGCTGATTTTTAATACAAGGACACTTTCCTCATCCAGGGCCAGTTCTTCACTAGCCTTCAGGTTTTTGATGGCAGCAACCTCCTAAAAGCTGTAAGCCGCATGGCTGGCTGCCCACTGTTAGGATACTGCCAGGAGAACCTGAAGGCTAGTGAAGAACCGGCTAAAGAAACTGTGCTGCACATTCTGAATGGTCCTGCAGACTTCTGGGACCTGTGACATGTCCCTGAAGACTGCAGGGGGAGGCAATCCGAGCTGGAAGGGGCAGAGGGTACCCGTGAAAACTAGGTACCCCCCCCCAAAAAAAGTGACATGCCACATGTAGTAGGGGAGAAGGACTTAAAGCGGAATTTCCACTTTTGGGTGGAATTGCGCCTTAAAACTGAGCTCAAATTAAAAGGGGAAGCTCTGTTTGTGCATACCCTCCACTGCCACATTTGGCACTTTTTTTTGGGGGGGGGGGGGGGTACCTGGTTATGACAGGTACCCACTTCCGGGTAAGATCCCCACACCCCTCCCTGCTGCACACACAATCCCAGAAGACAGCTGGACCATTCAGAAAGTGCAGCGCGACTCGCACATGCGCAATAAGCAACAGCCTGTGACGCTATAAGGCTTCGCTTCCTGTTTGCTTACTACAGATGTCGGCGCCTGCACTCAAAGCCGATCAGCTTGGGGTGCCAACATCATGGGATCCCTGGACAGGTAAGTGTGCTTATATTAAAAGTCAGCAGCTACAGTATTTGTAGCTGCTGACTTTTAATAATATTTTATTTTTTTACAGACTGGAACCCCTCTAAGTATGCCTGTGTAAGCAAGGTGTAAGATTCAAGGGCAATTTACAGGAATAAAGCTCAGCCCCCCCCCCCCCCCCCCATCTGTCCACATCTACATCTCTTCCTAATCCCTCCATCGCCCCCGTCGCCTTCCACCATAGCTGCAGTAAAATAGCTACCCAGCACTTCAGGAATGGGTGAGTATGGACCACCTCTCTAGGTCCAGCAATTGAGGGCCTAGAAGCCAGTCCTTAACCTGAACACAGCTGTGACTGGGGGGCGAGGGAGGTGCATCAGGGGGGTGAGAGCTGAATCAGCAAAGTTGACGTATTCTCTAAACAAGCTCCAAAAATTGACCTAATTTTTTTATTTTTTTTCTGTTTCAGGTTTTTTTTTGGAAAGTTTGGGCATTTGCCGCAGAAAAGCGGGTCCTTCCAGCACCCTCCCGTCCTATTCACCTGCCGGTGCCTTCCTAATCCACTGCCAGCTGCGATTGTACACACCTCAACATCCAATACTTCTGTATGATGGAAACTGGCGGAGGAGAAAAAAAAAAAAAGTGAAAAACTGAAATCAAACCAATTTTTTTTTTTTTGCCCTTGCAGTAATTTGCGTCTATAAATAAATGTTTTTTTCCTTTGTACGTGGAGACTGGAGTCTCCTTGTGATTATTTAATAATGGGTCACGGTGGGGGAGCGATGGAGCACGCAGTGTATGAGCATAGAAGAGTTACAATGAGAAGTCAGCCATGTGTGACATCCCACTACTCCCAGGAAGCGCGCCGACTCCCCGGCACACTGTGACTATTAAGTGAAGTGCCTGCTGGGTATTCAGGAGCTGCTACTTCTACCTAATAACAGAGGATTATCAGACAGGTTAATATTTGCTCTAATGTTAGGTTTCATTTCTATCTCTTTTTTTTTTTTCCTTTTTAATCTGTAATTACACAAAACGATCTGTTTCCTTCTTTTGACATCACAGTCCGGAAATTTTGTTTTTTTTGTTGTATTAAAGAAGACCTGATCTATGAAAGCTCCTTTTTAGTTTTCTTTGTTTTCCTTTGAAAATTTAAAAACCTATACCCTGGAATCCATAAAAATTGGCACAGGCAGATATCGCAAAAGTGTCTCTCATTCTAAACGTGAAGAACGCGCCAAATTCATGCATCAGTCGAAATAATTGTACTTGACTTTGGCTCTTCGGACGCACACAATAGACACTTTTGCAAAATCAGTGTAGCGCCGGTACTCCTGAAGAGTACACACGCTATGTTGTAAATTTAGTTTTTCTCAAGACTATAGTTGAGTCTTGGGGGTTAATTGTGCTAAATTGTGGCTTTGCCATTAGTTTGGCTGGGCTGTACTAATGTTCTGCCTGGTCATAGGTGCAGGCAGCACCTTTGACAGGCATTGGAACAAGGTCGGTCTGGTTGCACGCATTGGGTACCAATCTCTCTCTCTGAGCCAATCAGTGAGTGCGTTGTCTCGCTGTGTATTCCAGGAGAGGGTACTTAAGGTGCTGAAGTCACGTGGTTCTGGGTCCCGGTCCAGAAGTATGTTCTGACTCCATGGTCCTGGTCCTCTTGACCAGCCCCCAGAGGCCCTCATGGCCTGGGGTGCGGATCCATCCGTTTACGAGTCTCGGAACTGGCTAGTCTGAGGCACAGTAACCGAAGGGAGGGATTCCAAAGTGGTCCGGTGCCGTCTCAGGTTTTGGAGAGGCCCACCAACTCGTCATGCAACCAGGGGAGGACTCTTCAGAAGAGGGCCACGCACGAGGCTGGCTGCTCGGTAAGAGCCTGGAAGCTGAGCTGTAAGGACTCTAATTGAATCCGCATTTCTTGCGGTATCACTGGACCGGCTGCAAGACACTGGTACTGTAAGAAAGTTCCTAACTTTTATCCTTCAGTTGCAACGGAGTTCCTGAGAGAGACTTTTTGTGTTCATCTAAAGCTTTACAACCAAGTCTGTGGCAGAGACTTCGCTAAGCTAAAATCACTTGTTGGCTGCTAGATCCACAAACAAGGATTTATCCAACAGTTGAAGTGTCCAGTTGCGAGTGGCTACTCCCTGGATCATCTAAAGGAGAGACATTTATTGAGTGTCAGCAGTTCCAAAGTGCCTGAGCTTCTATAGCAGTGATTCTCAACCAGGGTTGCTCCAGAGGTTGCTAGGGGTTCAACATTGGGGCCATTTCTGCCTCTCAGATAAGTTCCCACTGACACCATTGATCTTTTTAGCTATCTGTAAGGAGGTAATTCTTCCCAATGACCATCACACTAAAGGTATCATGAGTTGTAGATTTTTAATTTTTAGCAGGGGTTCCCCCCAAGACTGGAGAACTATTTCAAGGGTTCCTCAGTGTTGAAAAGGTTGAGAAAGGCTGGTCTAGACCCTTACCCTCTATTCCCAACTGAGACACTGTTTCTGTTCAACGTTTTAAGCAAATAAAAATTCCCAAAGGAATTCAAGTGTCGGTCTCTGCAGTTATTGGGCCATCGACCTCGGGAACCCCTAGACAAGAACGATGAGCTACGAGGTGGAGAAGGTAATTGGTAAGCCCAAACAAACCAGCCGCTCCTTTGGGGGTCAGTGCTACATCAGTCTGAGACAGTTTTTTTTTTTCTGTACACCAAAAGAGAGTCGGTTTTAAATTTTCTCCACTTTTAGATTTGGTGCAGTCAGCGCGGGTCATTTTAGAACAACCTAAATTTGGCGTACGAGTCGCTGTCAGAACCAAAAATTTTTGGACATTCTTTGTGAATTTGGTGCAATACATGCAGGTGGTTGTAAACCCACTTCGGGGATAAAAAAAAAAAAACGAACACCTACAAGACAAAAAACAAACCGTGGTGATTAAATACCACCAAAAGAAAGCTCAAATTTGTCTGTGTAAAAACAAATTCCCCCGACGTGTATTCATTTTATTCTATCATCTATCCCATTTAAAATAGCACTTTTTACATTTTAAAATTATGGATGAAAGGCCTTTTTTTTTTATTTTTTTTTTTTTTTTTTTTTACGAAATAGGATGACAAAAATATAAAACCGAAAAGTTTGCTTAGAAAAATAGAAGTAAAAAAAAAAAAAAAAAAAAAGCTAAGGTTTATTAGAGGGTTAAAGTATAACCTAAATGGCTGAATAGAGTAAAGGAAGGATTAAAATGTAACTAAAGGCAAAACTTTTTTATAGTGTTAAAGAGGAAGTAAACCCTGATGGGTGTTGCTTCCTCTTTGTCTCCCTGAAAAGGTAAAGCATAATGGGCTACTGTGCATCGCATAGTAGCCCATTATGTGTCACTTACCTGACACAGGAACCAGCGAAGTCACTGCTGTCCCCTGTAGTACGGAGCATCTATCTTCTTCCTAAACCGTGTAGGTTTAGGAGATATTTCTTGGACCTACAGGTAAGCCTTGATCTAGGCTTACCTGTAGGTCAAAGTGGTTTGTAAGGGTTTACAACAACTTTAAGCCACTATGTTCTATTTAGACCATCACCTTGTGCTTTATTTAAGAAAAAATAAAAATGCAGATTCTTACCAGATTTTACAGTGCCTCCCGGCGCTCACGTTGCTCCTCTTCTCTCCCAGTCTGACTGCTCCAGCGGGCAGGGCTGAGAACTCCCGCTGACGTCAGGCTGGAGGAGAGAGACGAGGAGTTGTGTGCGCCACAGTAGGAGACATGATGTTATCTAACAGGGGGATGATATAATGATGATATAAACATAACAGTTTTATAGCAGAGGGGAGAAGCGCTGGTACCAGCTGACAGGCAGGGAGGGAGAGGAGCACAGAGGACAGGAGATTTGCGGATGACAGAGGCACGTAAACTGACCACGGTGTCGGGGCTCAGCAGCCATGATATACTGTGGTAATTTTACGGGGGGGGGGGGGGGGGGAGTTCAGAACCAGGCAGGATCGACCCAGGTATTTCAGGTGGCCAAATTACACAGCACAAGCACTGCTGTATAACATGCTTTAAGGGAACAGGATCCTTTTTTTTTTTTTTGTTAGGGTAACAAACACTTTAAGCTTTGGATAGAGTGGAGATGGATTAGAATATTTGAGAGGTTTGTGTTGTCAGTGCCCCCATTTGCACGGGTGTTTAGCTACACTGCGAATCTCGGCAGCAAGAATCTGATTACTGTGGCTGGAATAGGCAGCTGAGTCCATACAGTGCAATGACCGGCTTCTGGCAACTGCGGCTATTCAGGAGACACAATCACAGGCTGTGTGAACAGTCACAAATAGCTGTAGCTGCCTACAGCCTGTCATTGCACCGTATGGGCTGAGCAGATGCTTCTATCTGCACAGATTTCAATCCCAGCAACAGAAATCCGTAGCTTCTTGCCAAATGGAGCCCTGGGGAGTCTCACCCTTCCTATTTGTCCTGTTTAGGCCCCGTTTGCACGTGCAAATTCTCCTAGGACTTTGGACGCCAAAGTCGCACCCCACGTTTCCCAATAAATACCGTTCAGAACTGTGCAACATTAAAATAGTTCCTGCGCTACTTCGCCCCGACTTCCATGCGACTTGAGGGCCATAGACTTCAATGTAAGCCCTCGAAAGTCAAATGAAAGTGGCACCTGCACGAAATACATGCGACTTGTCTGCGAATTGTAAAAAGAATGCAGGCAATGAAAAATAAATTGATCTTTTGGTTTCTTTATTTTCTAACGAATTCCAAATTTTCAGATTGATTTGAATTCAAATCGGTCAAATTGATGGACCGGTTTGGATCCTGTGTGAAGAATATCTGGTTGTTAATGAGAAGGCCAGGAAGCCAGCCACCGCATCCTTAGCAACCAATGACTCATCAGCTGTCAGCAGGTTTCCCCACTGACTGCTGAATGTAAAAAAAAAAAAAAAACTGGGGGGGTGGGGGTCGTGGGTCAGCAAGTGTTAACGTATATACAAAGCCATCCATAACGCTGTCCCTAGTTACATCACTAACCTAGTCCCAAAATACCAACCCCTCTCTTCGGTCATCCCAAGACCTCCTGCTCTCTAGCTCCCTTGTCACCTCCTCCCATATCCGCCTCCAGGATTTCTCCAGAGCTTCTCCCATCCTTTGGAACTCCATACCCCAATCTGTCTGACTGTCCTCTCATCTATCCATCTTTAGACGATCCCTGAAAACCCTTCTCTTCAAAGAAGCCTATCCTGCTTCTAACTAACACTGTTTTACTTCCTCCATCAGCTCATCCCCCCACAGCTATTACCTTTTGTATCAATTGAACCTTCCTTTTTAGAGTGTAAGCTCTAAGGAGCAGGGCCCTCTGATTCCTCTTGTACCAAATTGTAATGTAACTGTAATGTCTGCCCTCATGTTGTATAGCGCTGAGCAAACTGTTGGCGCTGTATAGTAGTAATAATAATAATGATGATGATGTATACTGAGCCAGCCGGAACTGTGGGGAGTGGTGGGTCGCAACCCTATAGACCAGGGAGTCTTCCAAACTATGGCCCTCCCAGTTGTTCAGGAACTACAATTCCCATCATGCCCAATCATGTCTGTGGGTATCAGAGTTTTACAATGGCTCATGGGACGTGTAGTTCTGCAACAGCTGAAGGGGCCGTAGTTTGCATATCCGTGGTCTATAGCAAGGAATCTCCAATTATGGGCCTTGTAGTTCTGCAACAGCTGGAGGTCCGCTAATTGGAGATTCCTTGCTATAGACCAGGGATATGCAAACTACGGCCCCTTCAGCTGTTGCATAACTACAAGGCCCATGAGGCATAGCAAGACTCTGACAGCCACAAGCATGACACCCAGAGGCAGAGGCATGATGGGAATTGTAGTTTTGCAACAGCTGGAGGTCCGCTAATTGCAAATCCCTGATATAGACGAACTAGGACAGTGATGGCGAACCTTGGCACCCCAGATGTTTTGGAACTACATTTCCTATGATGCTCCTCTACACTGCAGAGTGCATGAGCATCATGGGAAATGTAGTTCCAAAACATCTGGGGTGCCAAGGTTCGCCATCACTGAACTAGGAACTTGTCTGGCTATGAAGTCGTTTGTTTACACCCACAGCCCAAGCACCCTGTATTTTCAATCATTCGATCAGATCTTGGAATCAATTCCAAGAACTCTCAATAGGGAAGAAAAAGCACTTCATGGCATCAAAAAACCTTTTATCAATCACTCAACCACGCACTTTAAAACCCCCATCAAAAGCATTTTCCAACCTACCTATCCACTTCGATATTAGCTGAGCCTGATAAAAAGGATCAGCAACCCCCTCCCCCCCCAATCCCTCACATACAGGTTTGATTGGGATATCAATCATAAGCTGGATCAAACGTTCCAAGCATAAGGTTTGTGATCACCTTAATAGCTCAGCGGTTGGAAGGTGACCTTTCTCTACTGTAAAGCTTTTATTATTATTATTGAGTAGAGTTAATTGAAGAAAACATCAAAGGCGCACTGAACATGAGAATATCGTATTAACATTTACTAATATGCAAGTAGAACACCTAAGCAGAAAAGATAAAGCTGAACTCTAGGCAAACCTCTTCTTTTGGCAGCTAAAACTGCTCCATATAAGAGTTACACATCTCTGCCACCCAGGGGCAGGAGACTCAGTTTGTCTCGGGTTGCAGTTACGGAACATTTACAGGTCTTGCCCCTCCCACAGCCTATGACAGCACAGTCAGAAGTAGCAGCAATTTTTTTTGAAACAAAAAACATGTTATACTTCCCTTCTCTGTGTAATGGTTTTGCACAGAGCAGCCCAGATGCTCCTCTTCTCGGGTCCCTCACCTGTGCACCTGGCCCCTCCTTTGAGAAGCCCCCCTCCCCTGTAGCAAGCAGCTTGTTATGGGGCGCACCCAAGCCAAGCCGCTGCTCTGTGTGTCTCTTCCGACACTGTGCTGCTGCTCAGCCCCACCCCCTCCGTCTTCTGATTCAATCACAGCCAGTGAGCCAAAGCAGCAGGAGCCAATTAGGTGTGGGAGTCCCCAGAGGCAAGGCTCTCCTGGACATCACTAGATCGGGAGGGGGCTCAGGTAAGTATTAGGAGCGGCTGCACACAGGTTTTTTTTTTATCTTCACGTATGGAATGCATGAAGGTAAAAAAAAAAAACTTGTGCCTTTACAACCACTTTAAAGTGATTTAAAAAAAAAAACAAGGCTTTAATATCACTTTAAAGTGGTTGTAAAGGCACAAGGTTTGTTTTACCTTCGTGCATTCCATACGTGAAGATAAAAAACCTTCTGTGTGCAGCCCCCTCTAATACTTACCGGAGCCCCCTCCCGATCTAGTGATATTCAGGAGAGCCTTGCCTCCTAATTGGCTTTTGGTGGCAGCAGGAGCCATTGGCTCCTGCTGCTTTCAATCACGGCCAGTGAGCCAATCAGGAGATGGAGGGGGTGGGGTCGAGCAGCAGCACCGTGTCGGAAGGGATACACAGCAGCGGCTCGGCTTGGGTGCCCCCCATAACAAGCTGCTTGCTGTAGGGGGGCGCTCACGAGGGACCTGAAAAGAGGAGGATCTGTGCTGCTCTGTTAAAAACCATTACACAGAGCAGGGAAGTAGAACACGTTTTTTTTTTTTTTTTTAAACAACACAAGGCTTTAATAACGAAACATTCTACGTGCCTGCTCCGTGTAATGGTTTTGAACAGAACAGCCCAGATCCTCCTCTTCTCAGGTCCCTTGTGAGCGCTTCTGGCCCCTCCCTCCTGCCGTGTGCCCCTCTACAGCAAGCAGCTTGCTGTGGGGGCACTCAAGCAGGCATGCTCCCAAGCTGTGGCTCTGTGTGCATTTACACACAGAGACCCGCAGCTCGGTCCTGCCCCCCTCTGTTTCCTGATTGGCTCACTGGCAGTAAGTGACAGCAGTGGGAGCCAATGGCTCCCGCTGCTGCCAAAAGCCAATCAGGAGTGCGAGTCCCCAGAGAGGCTCTCGTGGACATCGCTGGGTGCTGAAGCTGCACACAGAAGGTTTTTATTCTATGCATGAAGGTAAAAAAAAAAAAAAAAACCTTGTGCCTTTACAACCACTTTATATTCATCAGAACCCTTACCCTCACAATTGGTGATGCCTCCCACCAGTGGTGGGACAAGGCCATCCAAAGCCCAGGGCAAACCTGCCAAATTGCACCCCCCACCCCTCCCCACACAAAAAATAAAAAAAAATATTGCCACTCTACGATATTACTTTTATAGCACAAACCCCCAAAATCCCCCATTCTAGCACAAATCCTATTCTCCTATCCCTCTTCTCAACACAAATTCCCCCAAATCACCACTCCTAGCACACCTCCCAAATTTGCCCTCCTAGAACAATTCTTAACCCCTGACGCCCCCCCCCCCTCGACTCCCTTTCGTAACACAAATCCCCCTCCCCCCCAGCCTCCTTGTGGTGCCCCCCTATCTCCCAAAATACCAGTGCCCAGGGCAGCTGTCCCTCCTGCCCACCCCTTGTCCCGGCCCTGCCTCCCACCCCCACCCAAGCTGGCACTAGTGAAGCCGACACATGCGTTGGTTTTAGCCAACAGAACAATAATCTGGCAAGTGGCTTCTTATTTACACCTTTGCCCGGTTATCCTCCCAAGTTAGTTTTACGGAATTTATTGTATTCCTGTCACTTGCAGGCCCTTTGCTACTATATACCCCTTCACACACAGGAGTTATAATACTATGTTGCAATGCCGCCATATTGCGTTTCCATCTGTATACTTTAGTGGATTCCAATTTTATGGCCCCATTACGTGCCCTATTCTTATCCCTAACCAGGTGCTTTTTGTTTCCTGGAATGTCCAGGTGACTTCATGACCAACGTAACCACTTGCCAACCGGGCTTTTTGCTTGCACTTTTTTTTTTATTTGCAAGTATAAAATCGTTATTTGTTGCTAGAAATTTACTTCTAACCCCCAAACATTATACATTCTTTGTTTCGCAGAGACCCTAGGGCAGGGATCTGCAATTAGCGGACCTCCAGCTGTTGCAAAACTACAAGTCCCATCATGCCTCTGCCTCTGGGTGCCATGCGTGTGGCTGTCAGTCTTGCTATGCATCATGGGACTTGTAGTTCTGCAACAGCTGGAGATCCGCTAATTGCATATCCCTGTTCTATGTCGCACAGTATTTGTGCAGCGGTTCTGTAAATGCAGCTTTTTGGTAAAAAATACACTTTAATGAGTTAAGAAAAAAAAAAAAAAAAAACGTAGCACAATATTTACCCCAATTTTTTGTATAATGTGAAAGATGAGGTTACGCCGAGTAAATGCATGCCAAACATTTCATGCTTTAAAATTGCGCATGCAACGGCGACAAACTATCGTACTTAAAAATCTCCATAGTTGACTATTTAAACACCTTTACAGGTTACCAGTTTATAGTTACAGAGGAGGTCTAGCGCTAGAATTATTGCTCTCGCTCTTACGTTTGTGGCAATACCATTTACTTACGCGTGTGCAACTTATGTATGTGTTCGCTTCTCCGTGCGAGCACGGAGGGGGATGTGGGCGCTGTAAATTTTCATTTTTTTTCCTTATTTTTACACACTGTCCCTTTTAATTATTATTATTTTTTTTAGATCACTTTCATTCCTATTGAGTAATGTAAACATCCATTGTAATAGAAATAAGGATGACAGGTCCTCTTTATGGAGGGATCTGGGGTCAAAAAGACCCCAAATCATGTCTTTACCTTTTAAAAGCAAAAGATTTAGATTTTTTGCTTTAAAAAAAGAAAAATGTAATAAAGTAAAATGTACTTCCAGCCTGGACCGGAAGTGACATTATGACGTCACTCCAGTCCTCCAAGGCAATATTATTATTAACGATTTATATAGAGCCAACAGTTTACGCAGCGCTTTACAAATGTATAGGGGGGAACAACACAATTACAGTACAATACAAAAGGTACAGGAGGGTCCGGCTCGTAGAGCTTACATTCTAAAGGGAGGGGGTGGTGGTACAAAAGGTAATAGCTGCAGAGAATGATTTGATGGGGGTGGCTCAGGGACACTTAGGTGGGTGTGGGATAGGCTTCCCTGAATAAATGAGTTTTCAGGGAACTCTTAAAGGTGGACAGGGTAGGGGCTGATCGGAGACTGGGGCAGGGAGTTCCAGAGGATGGGAGAGGCTCTAGAGAAGTCTTGAGGGCGAGCATGAGAGGAGGTAACAAGGGAGCTAGAAAGCAGGAGGTCATCGGAGGGGACGATTTGGGCGATATCTGCAGATGAGGTTGGTGATGTAGATTGGGGGGGGATGTTGTGGATGACTTTGTATGTTATGGTTAGCATTTTGAATTTTACACGGTGGGGTAGGGGAAGCCAGTGAAGGGATTGGCAGAGAGGGGCAGCAGTCGCGGAACGATTAGTGAGGTGTATTAGTCTAGCAGCAGCATTCATAATAGACTGAAGTGGGGATAGCCTGCTTAAGGGTAGGCCATTAAGGAGATAGTTGCAGTAGTCAAGGCGGGAAATAATCAAGGAGTAATAGAGGCAATCAAAATGTATCTACTCTTAGAACACCTATGGGAGCAGCCGCACCACCTGATTATTTCTCTGGTGGCCTGGCGGAAACGGTAAGCCCAAGAAACACCGGCGAGCGGAGGGATGTCCCTTCCCACCACTTCGGAAAGTATTCCAGTGGCACATGTGTCTCTCTAGACCAGTGATGGCAAACCTTGGCACCCCATTTCCCATGATGCTCATGCACTCTGCAGTGTAGTTGAGCATCATGGGAAATGTAGTTCCAAAACATCTGGGGTGCCAAGGTTCGCCATCACTGCTCTAGACTGTTCAATGGGAAAGCCAGCTGCAAAAAACGATACCGGTGTTAGAGGTGATATCTTCAGCCATAATCCCGATAAACCACTTGCTATATATATATATATATATATATATATATATATATAATATACACACGTATTTCGGTCTGCGAGTGGTTAAAAAATAAAATTCTAAAGGTTTTATTTAGCACAGTAAAAAGAAAATTGTTCTTTCTTTACAAGAAACCCATGTCATTAACGCTTATCTTCCACCATCCTTTTCCTTCACCTTTGTACTGTACATCACCTGCTTACAAAATAACGTATCAGCTACTTCTATGAATGACGCTCGTTACTTTAATTTACAATAGCCCTTCACCTTATTGCGTAATGACTTTTAAATCTCCTTGCTTTTCTCGCAACACCTTAACTGTACGATTCCTTCCATGATAAGCCCAGATCTAGCCAGATTAATGCCCCATAAACCCACAAATACAGTATTCATCATCATCATCAAGTGTTTAACATACAAATCATGTACTTCATTACTGGCACCCAAGTCATGGCCTCCCTCGATATAGAGAAGGTATTTGACAAAGTTGGTCGGTGGGCTAAAATGGGGATGAAGGGGTTTCTGTGTCAATTCATTAATGGGATAAAACCTCTCTATACCAAGTCAATGCCCGCTATTTATCGAGATGCATCTCCCCCCACTTTTTCTCTCTTCCGAATGGAACAAGACAGGGTTGCCCTCTTTCCCTGGTACCATTTGCCATAGCACTGGAACCCGCACCTTAGGCACTTCAAGTATCTCCACCCACCACTCATTTAGGCTGGATTCACACCTATGGCATTTTTAGTGCTTTTTGCATTTTTTCAGATTTGCACTACAGATCGTGTTCCATAGGAACCCATGTTAAATGGACTCTAGTGCAAATCTGCAAAATGCAAAAAGCACTAAAAATGCATAGGTGTGAATCCAGCCTTAGGCCTGGTTCACACCTATGCATTTTTTTTAGCGTGTTTTCAATTTTGCAGAAACCCACTACAGCCCATTTAACATGGTTTCCTATGGATGTAGTTCACATCTGTGCATTTTATGGAAAGAGCCAGGGACTTTTTTTTTCTGGTTTTTGGTTCCATAGACTTCAATGGATGAAAAGCATGTATTGAAAAACACGAAATGCACCTGCAATATGCAACCTGCATAGGTGTGAACCTGGCCTTAAAAATAGGCTGACCTAGAGGGGTAGCATTGCATTGAATATAATGAAGTTAAATGAAGGAAAAGTGAAGGTGTTAAGCAACTTTTCCCTTTTCCCAATTGGATGCATCAATCTAACCAAATTAAAATTTTGTCCAAATTTACATACCCATTTTCCCTGATATCAACCACCTAAATCCTTTAAAACTTTGCAACAACTAACTAGTTTTCTTTGGGGAAGCCATGCGCCAAAGTTACAAATTCACAAGGACTTGGTCAATATCACAGCAACAACAAATATTTTATTGTAACAATTATTAACAGCTTGCTGGTGGCTAAAACTTGACACTGGCAATCCAGCATCAGTTCTTGAAGCCACAATATTTAGTTTTATTGAGGTACTCAAATTCCTACTTTTTTTGCCACCTAAGATCTCCCTAACCTCTTAAGCCCCGTACACACTATCAGATGATGATGTGGATTTTTGTCTTCAGATTTACCAAAACCATCTAAGTGCAAGGGCCTGCCAATCAGATTGAAACGCCTAAGGTTTGACCTCATATGATATGGTTTTGGTAAATCTGAAGGAAAAAAAATCTGTGTGTATGGGGCTTTACTCTGTCAATGCTAAACAAAACAGCCTCTTAATGGGAACCACTTCATGGAAATAGCCAAACCTCCTAATATTTTCTTAGTATACCTCACCTTCAGTGCTGGGCAAAATATGGCAATAAATCTTCAATAGATATATCCCAAAACCAAGTCAATGTCTGTTTTCCATAAATGCGCTCACTTAACTGCATGATGAGTGGGGGGCCATCAGCAATTATTGGCACCACTGCGTGTCTGTAAATATATAGGTCTATTACTTTACTATGGAAAAAAGGCCATACCACCCTCCTTGGTTTTGTTTAAAGCGGGAAACCCAGTTTCAAAAAACACTTACATTCCCGGCATGCCGGAAATGCTAACTTTCACATTGGTTGTGCTCTCAACCAAACTTTCAAACCATCCAATGGCTGGTTTCATAACGGATCACATGTGCAGCATTATGGCAGCTGAATAATCATTAGAGGCCAAGATTGCAGCTTCCTTGAAAACGATAGAAGGGTTTACTTCCACTTTAAGAAACATCAAATTATGGCTATACCAAGAAATCTACAAACAAAGGGGCTGTGCTTACAAGTTCCTTAAGGTTAACCTATTCTCAGCCACAGACATTTATGCAGCTTAACTGCTACCTGGCATATACACCAGCACTGTGTATCAAATCCCTGTGCCCACCATAAAATACATACATCATCATGGAATTTCTACGCACCTACCACTTCTGTAGGCCTCAAGGATGCTATGGGGACCTTCTCTATATTAAACCAATCCTACCTTTAAAGAGACTGCTGCATTGGTGGTGACTTTTCAGTTCAGTAATTCAGTAATGCACCTCCTGGAAGGCAAATCTCAAAGTAGGGGCCTACCAGATAGTTCTTCACATTCAGTCACCACCCCCTTAACACACTTTGCTGATGGCCTTCAACATGTAGACATATGGAGGCTCGCCAATCCCATGGGGAAAGAATATGCCTTCTTCACCCCCTTCAAGCGCCCACCCCCCCCCCCCACATCACAGTCTATCCAGGATCAACTATTTTCTTTTTAACCCCCATACCACTAACTCGCATATTTCTGAAATTGTAATTTCAGACCATGCCCCGATCTCGGTCAATTTGGCAGATTTTGTCCCCCCTAGATCAGTTAATATCTGGCGATTCCCATCTTATTTATCCAACAACCAAGACTTCTTAAAAACCATCAGAGAAGTTTGGGCAGAATATGCCGACACTAACTCTGGGCACAGCACAAACCCCAGCCTATTCTGGGAAGCCGATAAAGCTGTGCTACAGGGCAGAATCATAGCCTTCTCCGTCACATATAAAAAAAATGTCACCAGACAATATCGTGCAGCCAGTGATAACCTTCACACAGCAGTTTCATCTTGCTCAGCAGAATTACCCAGAACACGGGAAGGTTTGGCAGGATGCTAAAAACCAGTTTGACTTGTGGGCCGAGGCCCAGGAGTGATTTCACCAGCCGCTCTTGGACCTTCATTACCATAAGTTCGTTAACAAAGCTGTGAAATTATGAGCCAGTCTTTGCAAGGGACATCATACCCCTGCACATGAAGGACACGATTGGTAAGCTTTCCACCTCCCCAAAGACATCAACTCCATTCTAGAACATTTTTATGTTGACCTGTATGGCCATGATCCTATAGATGCTATGGTGGCACAGGCACTCATAGATCAAGTCCCTCTCCCTCAGATAGATCCCTCCCTTCTAAACCAGTTTAACGCCCTGATCACTGCTAAAGACATTACGACTACAATAACACCACTCGCTAAGGGTAAAGCTCTGGGCCCAGATGGGTACACATCAGAATTTTTCAAGCTTTCTGCCTATATTATCATCTCAACCCTTGTCTCTGTCTATCAATCAACTCTCAATGGGGTTCATTATCCCTCTTCTGGGTTCCAAGCCTTTATCAAATTGAAACCAAAAAAAAAGGGAAAGACCCAACAGAGCCAGGCTCCTACCATCCGATTTCTTTGCTAAACCCTGACTCGATTCCAATATTCTCTCCAAAATCATGGCCAATAGGTTAGCATTAATCATGCCTTAACTAATTCACCCTTCACAGGCTTTACAATGGGACGTTCTGCCACGTCCAATATCTGTAAAGTTCTCACTGTCCTAGAGCAAGCAAAGATCAACCCCACCAGTCACTTAGCCATCATCAGGCCAAGAAGGCTTTTGACAATGTTAGCTTTCACCTGTTGCGGTTGGCTCTTCAGAGATTCGGATTTGACGATCCTTTCCTCCACCTAATCTCTGCTATGTACTCGGCCCCATCTGCCAACATAGTAGCTGCAGGTCATATCTCAAAGAGCATTCCCCTCCATAAAAGAACTAGACAGGGCTGTCCCTTTTCCCCTCTTTTAACCTAGCACTAGAGCCTCTGTCACATTATCTGTTCTTTCATTCCAATCTCCATGTAGTCAGGGTAGGTCAACAGGAACTGTGTATGGCCCTTTTCGCGGATGACATTTTAATATTCACCTTCGACCCCGAAATGGACATGCCCCACATCCAGCACATATTCACATGGTTTCAAGCTTGCTCAGGCCTCAGGATCAACTTCTCAAAAAGTGAAGTACTACCCCTGCATCACGCCCGCCCTCCCTCTTGGTCAACACGCTCCATCTTTCCAATAGCCAAGACTCATATCACCTACCTCGGGATTAAAATAGGCAAATCTCCCTCCTCCCTATATCACCTCAATTACCCACCCATCATCTCAAAAATCATCAGGGAGCTAGAGAATTGGACAGACCTCCCATTCTCTTTTTGGTACACGCCATCTGTTTAAAATGGTCAGTTTCCCCAAACTCCTCTACTCCCTCCAAACTATTCCCCTCCTACTGCGAAACAAGGATCTCCAGAAGATTCATAAAGCTCTCATTGTCTTCTTTTGGCGTGGTCGCCCTCCCCGGATTTCCCTACAAAAGTTCTTTCTTCCAAAATGACAGGGGGGTGGAAATTTTCCAAACATTCAAACCTATAACCTGTCTTGCCTCCTCAGAGTGGGTCTGGACTGGTTGTCTCAAGCCTCTAAGTATTTCAACTTTTAATTAGAGTCTCAGATGGCGGACCCGTGTGGACTGGCTGCTCTACTGCACTGCAAACGTCATTCTCTTCCTTCCTTCCTGAAATACAATTAACTTTTTTACGTGACTCTTTAATAGCCTGGAGAGAGGTCAGAAAAAAAACTAGGGATATCCCCCTTTTTATCTCGATACCTTCCGATAACTGGATACCCTCTCTTTCCACAACCGTGGCAGTATGCAGCATTTTCCACATGGGTCCCCCATGGACTCACCAATTTTGCCCATCTCTTTGACCCTTCCACCGATAAAGCCCTCCCCTTTTCTCAACTCCAAACCCAGTACAACCTTCCCACTCACCATCACATACACGTTCCTGGAAGTGGTTAACTTTGCAGCCAGTCTCTGCCCCACCAAAGACCCGCTATTCCGTACCGCTTTGCTGGACACCATCCTGCATTGTAAGCTATTCAAAATCTCAGACATCTACAAACCTTTGTCCTCTCAACTCACCAAAACTTTGCACCTCAATCCCACCTCCCCATATAACAAAGACCTTCCTTCTCCAGAGACAAGAGACTACAGTACATATTAGCGGCTACAACACCACCTGTGCTTTCATCACTAATGAGTATTGCCAAGAAAAGCAACTCAAAATCATGCATCTTGCCTACATTCCCTTCACAATGTCCATATCCTCTCCAACCCAGCAACAGTGTTCATGGTGCTCCCTTCATAGACCCTCCCTATTTCACAGACTGTGGAGCTGTCCTCTCATCTCTCCCTTCTGGGACCAACTGGAGAACTTTGCTGCTATGGTTACGGGGTACCAACCAAGTAAAGATTCCTTTCCTCCCCTATTCGGCTTCCTGGAAAGCCCCTCTCCTGGCACAGCAAGATTACAACCATTGGTTATACGTCATAATAAAGCTTGGCTTTCCACCTGTTTCATGGCCACAAGGAGGGCTTTTCTCAAACAATGGACTTTCACCACTCCTCCAACCATCCCGGATGTGAAAACAGATCTCAATAGTCTCCTACACAAAGAAAAACTAAACATGGTTCCTTGCAACCTCTCCTCCCACAACAAATGGGACTTCTACATATCTAAAGTCCTTCCATCTTTAGACACTTTCTTCTTTCCGATACACAACCTTCCCCAGCAAGCTTGATGCCACGCCTCCATTTTCCTACTTGCTCACGTTGTCGGATAATGACACCTCATAGACAGGGGTCAAGTCCTGGGAAAAAAAGTGTGGGAACTCCCACCCAAGATCCATTCCCCAACCAAAAAAAAAAAAAAAAAAAAAAAAAAAGGTACGCTCATATGCATATATACTTCACAGAAAATACAGTACAACATTTATTGTAAAGTGCCAGTTTACAAAAACAAAATAACGTGTCAAACAAAACAATCAACACAATGGGTGATGATCTTTCCCTCACAGGGAATTTCTACCACAAATACACCCTGTTCCACATTCTGTTACACAGCCCATTAGAAAATATCCCACAAACAGGAATAAGTATTGGCAGAGTATTGAAGAGTATTGGCAGGGTTTTGCAGAGTATTGATAGGGTATTGCAGAGTATTGGCACAGTATTGCAGTGTATTGCAGAGTATTGGCAGGGTATTGCAGAGTATTGGCAGGGTATTGCAGAGTATTGGCACAGTATTGCAGTGTATTGATAGGTTATTGCAGAGTATTGGCAGGGTATGTATTGTAGAGTATTGGCAGAGTATTGTAGAGTATTGGCAGGGTATGTATTGACAGGGTATTGCAGAGTATTGATAGGGTATTGCAGATTATTGATAGGTTATTGCAGAGTATTGGCAGGGTATGTATTGTAGAGTTTTGGCAGAGTATTGTAGAGTATTGGCAGGGTATGTATTGGCAGGGTATTGCAGAGTATTGATAGGGTATTGCAGAGTATTGGCAGGGTATTGCAGAGTATTGGCAGGGTATGTATTGCAGAGTATTGTCAGGGTATTGCAGAGTATTGATAGGGTATGTATTGCAGAGTATTGGCAGGGTATTGCAGAGTATTGATAGGGTATTGCAGAGTATTGTCAGTGTATTGCAGAGTATTGTCAGGGTATTGCAGAGTATTGTCAGGGTATTGCAGAGTATTGATAGGGTATTGCAGAGTATTGGCGGGGTATTGCAGAGTATTGGCGGGGTATTGCAGAGTATTGGCAGGGTATTGCAGAGTATTGGCAGGGTATTGCAGAGTATTGGCAGGGTATTGCAGAGTATTGGCAGAGTATTGAAGAGTATTGGCAGAGTATTGAAGAGTATTGGCAGGGTATTGCAGAGTATTGGCAGGGTATGTATTGGCAGGGTATTGCAGAGTATTGATAGGGTATTGCAGAGTATTGGCAGGGTATTGCAGAGTATTGGCAGGGTATGTATTGCAGAGTATTGGCAGGGTATGTATTGCAGAGTATTGATAGGGTATTTATTGCAGAGTATTGATAGGGTATTTATTGCAGAGTATTGGCAGGGTATTGCAGAGTATTGATAGGGTATGTATTGCAGAGTATTGGCAGGGTATTGCAGAGTATTGGCAGGGTATTGCAGAGTATTGATAGGGTATTGCAGAGTATTGGCAGGGTATTGCAGAGTATTGGCAGGGTATGTATTGCAGAGCATTGGCGGGGTATTGCAGAGTATTGATAGGGTAGTGCATAGTATTGGCAGGGTATTGCAGAGTATTGACAGGGTATTGCAGAGTATTGATAGGGTATTGCAGAGTATTGGCAGGGTATTGCAGAGTATTGATAGGGTATTGCAGAGTATTGGCAGGGTATTGCAGAGTATTGTCAGTGTATTGCAGAGTATTGTCAGGGTATTGCAGAGTATTGGCAGGGTATTGCAGAGTATTGATAGGGTATGTATTGGCAGGGTATTGCAGAGTATTGGCAGGGTATTGCAGAGTATTGACAGAGTATTGCAGAGTATTGGCGGGGTATTGCAGAGTATTGGTGGGGTATTGCAGAGTATTGGCGGGGTATTGCAGAGTATTGATAGGGTATTGCAGAGTATTGGCAATGTATGTATTGGCAGGGTATTGCAGAGTATTGATAGGGTATTGCAGAGTATTGATAGGGTATTGCAGAGTATTGATAGGGTATTGCAGAGTATTGGCAGGGTATTGCAGAGTATTGGCAGGGTATTGCAGAGTATTGGCAGGGTATTGCAGAGTATTGACAGAGTATTGCAGAGTATTGATAGGGTATTGCAGAGTATTGGCAGGGTATTGCAGAGTATTGGCAGGGTATTGCAGAGTATTGATAGGGTATTGCAGAGTATTGGCAGGGTATGTATTGGCAGGGTATTGCAGAGTATTGATAGGGTATTGCAGAGTATTGATAGGGTATTGCAGAGTATTGGCAGGGTATTGCAGAGTATTGATAGGGTATTGCAGAGTATTGGCAGAGTATTGCAGAGTATTGTCAGGGTATTGCAGAGTATTGTCAGGGTATTGCAGAGTATTGTCAGGGTATTGCAGAGTATTGTCAGGGTATTGCAAATACTTTAAATCCTTATATACCTTGAGAGCCCCTTATTCTGATTTGTTTCTTTCCCGTGATCTCAGTTATTTTACCTCTCTTCATCTTCTCACCTAACTATAGACCAGTGATCTCCAAAGGGCTGGATGCAGCCCTTTGCTTGTCTTTATTAAGCTCTGAAGGCATTATTCCTGCCACTGACACCAACAATGGGGCATAATTCCTTCCACTGAAAACAAAAACTGGGCATTAATCCTCTCACCGACACCAACTATTTCTCCCTCCTATACCAAAGACTGGGCATTGTTTACTCCAACTGGACACAGTCCAGGCCCCACTAAAGTCTGTTTAGTAGTTTGGAGACCCTTGCAATAGGCTAGTGGTTTCCAAACTGTGGTCCAGGGGCCAGATGCAGCCCTTTGCTTGCTTTTATCTGGCCCTCGGGGTATTATTCCTCGCAATGTCAGCAACAACAATTGGGCATAGTTTCTGACACTGACACTGAATGATGGTGCACTATTCCATCCATTGACACCACTGATGGGACACTATTGCTCCCCCTAATACCAAACATGTGTTATTGTATACTCCCACGGACAGGACTTTTTTTTTGTCCCACTGGCCACAGTGCAGCCCCCCCCCCCCCCTAAATTTGGAGGACAGTAAACTAGTCCTTTGTTTAGAAAGTTTGGAGACCCCTGCTTTTAGACCATAGGGAATTTCTAGACTCTCCATTAACTTTAGAAGCACCTCAGTCTTCTGTGATGACCTTTCCAAACAAAAAAAAAAATCACCTGGCCCAGATGGTTTTCCAATTGAAATCTATAAAACATATGGATCGGAGCTTCTCCCATATCTCCACTCATTAAACGATTCATAGGAACCTAACTGCCTTCCTGGCTCCCAAGCAGCCATCACTCTACTACTGAAGTAGTACACATTTTCATCCATATTAACCCATATAAACTATTGAACTTGGATATGATAATCCTGGCGATCATACTTGCTATTAGATTGTTCAAAGCTAGTTTTGCCCCGATGCAAAGCAACCAGACACAGTTTATCCTCAATAGAAATATATTCATGAATATCCCTAGGCTTGTTCTTAATCTGCAGATTCAACATGGCAATAGACAAGTTACAGAGCCATCTTATCACTTGATGCAGCAAAAGCTTTTGATGCCATGGTGTAGAGGTATCTCTGGGTGGTCCTCCCTAGGTAGAACATCAGTCCCTCAGTTTCTGACTGGAGTAAATGATATACCTATCCCACTGCAGCAGTCAGAATTAATGGTATCCATTCTTCACAAATGTGGCTATGTTGGGGTAGACGTCAATTTTTGCCCTCTTAATCCTGTATTTTTTGCTTTGGCAGTAGAGCCTATGGCCATATGGATATGGAAGTAAAAACAGTACCGCAAGTCTTAAAGAAGTTTCCAAGTCTCCTTAAGGGCTTTTCTATACCAGTGTGGAGATCGGCATTTCTCTGTACCACGTCCATGAGCCAGTCAGATGCAGACAGTTGATACTCGTGAGAAGGGGGCCGTCTGATGGGGACACTCGTGAGAGGGGGGCACGCTGATGGGGACACTCGTGAGAGGGGGGGGCACTCTGATGTGGACACTCGTGAGAGGGGGGCACTCGTCGTGAGAGGGGGGCACTCTGATGGGGACACTCGTGAAAAGGGGGGCACTCTGATGGGGACACTGGTGAAAGGGGGGCACTCTGATGGGGACACTGGTGAAAGGGGGGCACTCTGATGGGGACACTCGTGAAAGGGGGGCACTCTGATGGGGACACTCGTGAAAGGCGGGGCACTCGTGATAGGGGGGCACTCTGATGGGGAAACTGGTGAAAGGGGGCACTCTGATGGGGACACTCGTAAAAGGGGGGCACTCGT
>NW_027507788.1:19274962-19313580 GCF_037356315.1 Lithobates pipiens
CATCCAAGACTTGAACCTTCTATGTTCGGCTTTAGTTTTGAATGTAGTGGGGAAGGGTTAAATCCTGTGTGGTTTTTATTGCTGTCTGTGTTCCCATTGGGGGAATTTGCCCCTGTGTTTTTTTTTCCTGGCAACCATTATAGATGAGGCAAAGAGAGAAAATACAAAAAATAATGAGGGATGCAAGAAGTAAGGGAAAATCCTACAACAGGAACACCTGTTTTTGTGAAAACTTCCCATCTCCTGGACAGGAAATGGTGGGAAATCTCCCCAATGGTACACAGGCAGCAAAAAATAACCCAATAGGGGTTTTGACCCATCTATATGCTAAAACTTTAAAAAAAAGTTTGGGTTTTCCATACAATTGTTTGTGTTTTCAGTAAAAATCTGTCCTATCTACAGTACATTAGGTATTCTGTTGCCGACCTTGACCCTATCTCGGGGCACAATTACACCACCCTAACACGCAGCAGCGCAGCATGTACACGTTCACTTTAAATAGCAACCTGGTGAACCCTCCGAATGAAGCTACAATCCACCACTGTGCATTACATTACCATACAAAAAAAAAAAGCAGCAGTTAAATTTTTGTGCTTTGAGGCTCATTACAGCTCATTTGTTTTGAAAGATTTTCCTAAAGCAACGCACTTCAACCCACAAAAACCTGTATGGTGCGACGCATTTCATTCAGAAGCAACTGGCCTCCTAATTGGCTGCCGTTGATTCCAGGTACACGGGTTGCAAATGCATAAGAATACGGTCAGGTAGACTTTGCTAACAGAGACAGCCTGATTTCAAGTGATTTGCGCCCCATTTTGAAGCCAAATTGCATGATAAAATGTGCTTAATTCTGTCTTAGCTCGCCTGTAGATATTCTGGATAAGTAGATCCCCTACCATTGTTATTACATGTTATTTTATGTTTGTGAACTATTCCTAGGCAATGGAGCACAAGTGAATATAACAAGTCCAGATTCTACTCCAAAAGTACTGACCGGAGATCCCATCAACCTCACCATTTCCTACAACTCAACCCCCAACCTCATAATATGGACCTACAATGGCAACCTTGTGGCTGTATGGATAGATGGAGAACAATCGATTAGTGCCATTTACAAGAATCGACTGACGCTACAGGAAAAACAGATATCTATCAGTGGTTCCACCCCGGCGGACTCTGGAGTATACATGGTCACAGTTACTGATGCAAGTAGCAATACTGGTGACTTCACATTCAGTGTGCAAGTGGCAGGTGAGTCTGTGGTTTGCTTGGCTAAAAGGCAAAGGAGTCCAGTATCTGCTTGTATATTAGATGAGTCAAGTACCGCAATTTGCAACATGTAATAAATGATCACTAGGGGAAGAGCCGAGTACAACATCTCTCAATGTCCTTCATAACGTAGGGGTCTTTAAATTACGGCCCTCCAGTTGTTCGGGAACTACAGTTCCCATAAAGTTTTAGAGTCTATGTAAACCCCAACAATGAACTTCTCCCTTTTGGTCTGTTAAAGGAGAAGTACAGTCAAAGTTCATTTGGTTGTACTTCTCCTGTAGGTCACAGGAGTGCAGGTCGTTCTGCACACCTGTGATCCGTTTTCAGCAGACAGTGGGCGAAGCCCGCTGTTGGCTGATGTCAAAAAGCCAGTCCAGGATCGGGAAGAATTACGACCATATGGACGGAATCCACCCAGATGCCTGGACCAGCACCCAGCTTGCCCTCTCAGCAGTGAGCAGCTGCTCTCACCTCCTCCACACCCGGGGGGGGGGGGGGGGGGCAGAGAGCCGGTGAGTGACAGTCTCCAGCTTTCTTCTCAGGGAGCTGTGAGAACCGAGCTATTGGCGGCATTTGATCTCTCGATTCCCAGTGTTAGCCCCTGTACACACGGTCAGGGATTTCGACAACCAAATCCATCGGATTTTGTCCGTCGGATCTTGTCCATAACTGTTGCATACACACGGTCGGACTACTATACACTTTTTAGCAGATTTTTGTTTTCAGATTTACCAAAACCATGTAGTGCAAGGGCCTGCCTGATTGCATACAAATTTATACTCTTAGCCCTTGTGCACACGGTTGGAGATTTTGACAACCAAATCCGTCAGATTTTGTCCGTCGGATTTTGTCCGTCGGATCTTGTCCGAAACT
Organism: Lithobates pipiens; assembly: GCF_037356315.1. Taxonomy (NCBI): domain Eukaryota; kingdom Metazoa; phylum Chordata; class Amphibia; order Anura; family Ranidae; genus Lithobates; species Lithobates pipiens. The sequence continues at coordinate 19,277,108 of NW_027507788.1, forward strand.
GTTGCATACACACGGTCGGACTAAGACCGCGTGCACACGGGCGGATTGTCTGCCCAACTAAGTTAGTCAGACAACCTGACAGACAGTCCGTTCAACTTTTGAATGAACGGACTTGACCACATACGATGAACTGACAGTCCGCCGAAAGCTTGCGCGATGACGTGTACGGCACGTACGACGGGACGAGAAATTCGACGTCCTATACACTGCAATGCAACCTTCGCCGTGTAAATCCTTTCTGAGCATGCGCCATACTTAGTCCGTCGAACTAGCCTACTCACGAGCGGATTGTCCGCTGAAACCAAGTTTGGACGGACAAAATTACGGAAATCCCGAAAGACTAAGTCCGTCAGATTGTCCGCTGAAAAAATCCGCTGAAGCCCACACACGAGCGGATTGTCCGCTGAAACACGGTTCAGCGGACTAAGTTGGGCAGACAATCCGCCCGTGTGTACGCGGCCTAAGTTGTCGAAAATTCCGATCCTTCAGAACGTGATGACGTAATTTCGTTACGATGGGACTACGTTCCGGCTAGTAGCCAATAGCTTTGATGTAGGAATTTGATCTGAGCATGCGTGGCACTTGGTCCGATAAAAATTCTCTACACATGATCGGAATATGTCCGATCGGCCCAGTTGGTCGGGAAATATTTCCAACAAGTTGGAAAATTTGGTCCGACGGATATTCCGACGGAATCAGTCCGATGCAGACCACACACAGTCGGATTATCCAACAACACGGTCCGATAGGACACATTCCGACGGATTCTCCGACCGTGTGTACAAGGGCTTAGAGCCAGCGGGGGACAGATGCAGCACCCACCTAGGTAAGTTTGCTTCCAAAATAAAAATGAATCCCATGCTTCGAGCGTTGCGACGCATGGGGATGGAGCACGGCACCAAATTCTAAAAGTTAAAAAACACAATCCAGATACAGTAATGTAATCTATAACATTATTTCACATCCCTTTTGTCCCTAGTGCTCTGTCCAGTGTACTGCATGCAGTTTTATATTATATTATATATACTGTATACTTTCTGCTTGGAAACTGGAGATTGTCCATAGCAACCAAAAAGTGTCCCTTTACATCAAAAGTGGTTTTAGACCGGCTAGAAAACAGCGATAATAAATTAGATATATATTAGAATCACTCACAGAATTGAGTGATAGCGATTTGTGGGGAAATTCGTCATCAGACATTGAAAGTAATGACAGCGACAATTCTGCAACTGAGCAAATTTCAGTGTTTTTGATTTGATTACATTATTGAATAATTTTTATTATTATTATTTGTTATAATTATTTATTATATTATAAATTTAGGATTTTGTGTTTCAAACTTTATCATACCCGGGATGTCTGCTAGACTATTGTTTGGACAGATTTAAGTGCGTTATTGCTAAGAAATACAGGCCTACAATATAAAACGCCAAATTTTCATGCAAAACAATGTACAGCTTTGAGCATCAAAAATCTGACTTAATCATACCACCAGGGAGGTTAAGAGGAGAAATACCTCCCTAACATTGGTGTCGTTCGGTGGAATAGTGCCCCATCATTTTTGTCAGTGGGAGGAACAGGGCTCCATTGTTGGTGGCAGTGAGAGGAATAGTGTCCCATTGTTATCAGTGGGAGGAATAGTTACCCATTGTTTGGTGTTGGTGGGAAGAATAGTGTTCCTTCCATTGACACCAACCATAGGTCACAATATTCCTCCTACTGATATAAACAATGGAATAGTGCCCCATTGTTGGAGTTAGTAGAAGGAATGGTGCCTCGTCATTGGTGTCCATAGAAGGAATAGTGCCTCGTATGAGTGGGAGGATTAGTGCCCTAAGAGCCAGATATAGGCAAGCAAAGGGCCAGGTCAGTTTGGAGGCCCCTGTGCTAGAGGAGAATTATTTCTAATTTTTATTATTATTATACACAATTTATGTAGCGCCAACATTTTACGCAGCGCTTTACAATATATGGGGGGGACAACACAATTACAGTACAGTTCAATACAAAAGGTACAGGAGGGCCCGACTCATAGAGCTTACATTCTGAAGGGAGGTGGTGGTACAAAAGGTAATAGATGCAGGGAATGATTTGATGGGGGCGGCTCGGGGACAGTTGTTAGGTGGGTGTGGGATAGGCTTCCCTGAATAAATTATTTTTGAGGGATCTCCTATAGGTGGACAGGGTAGGGGCTGATTGAGTAGAGGTCAGAGTCAAGGAGAGGTCAGAGTCAAGGAGAGGTCAGGGTCAGGGAGAGGTCAGGGTCAGGGAGAGGTCAGGGTCAGGGAGAGGTCAGGGTCAGGGAGAGGTCAGGGTCAGGGAGAGGTCAGAGTCAAGGAGAGGTCAGAGTCAAGGAGAGGTCAGGGTCAAGGAGAGGTCAGGGTCAGGGAGAGGTCAGGGTCAGGGAGAGGTCAGGGTCAGGGAGAGGTCAGGGTCAGGGAGAGGTCAGGGCCAAGGAGAGGTCAGGGCCAAGGAGAGGTCAGAGTCAAGGAGAGGTCAGAGTCAAGGAGAGGTCAGAGTCAAGGATTACACCCAGGACCCTGGCATGTATTGAGGGACCAATGGTTGTGCTCTTGATATTAATGGTGAAGTCACGGGGGGGGGGGGGGAGATTGCAGGAGGAAATATAACAAGCTCAGTTTTAGAAAGATTTAGTTTGAGGAAGTGGTGTGACATCCATACCGAGATTTCATTCAGTAAGTTTGAGATCCGTGAGGAGATTGAGGGGGTGAGTTGAGGAGTGGAGAGTTAGATCTGGGTGAGAGATAGATCTGGGCGAGAGATAGATCTGGGTGAGAGATAGATCTGGGCGAGAGATAGATCTGGGCGAGAGATAGATCTGGGCGAGAGATAGATCTGGGTGAGAGAACTAGTAGAATGAAGATCTAGGTGGCCGTCTCTGAGCAGTTAAGTGAAATATCTGTTCACAGCGTATTATCGTCATCATGCACCATAAAGACAGAAGGCATGCAACTACAGCGCACACAACTACTCCAAAAGAGGTTGATGAGTATATTTGAATCCTTGTGTACCAGTCTTTGAATTTTCATATTATTTTTTTTTCCAAAAAGTGTAAAACACATTAACTGTACATCTTGTTTTAACAGATAGAGTCCCGAAAATCCAAAGTAATGACACTGGCGTGTTTAAGACGGGGGAAAATATCAGTCTGACCATTTGGTATGCATGGGAACCATTAAGCATAGTTTGGAACTATAATGGTAGCCCAGTGATTGTTAGTGTAAATGGTCGCATCTTCATTAACGACAGATTCAAAGGACGAGCTAATATCACAGATAACGGATCTCTTCTAGTTTATAACACAACCAATCAAGACGCGGGAATTTATGCGGTCACCGTGGCAAGTAATTTGACCTCTGCCTCGCGGCCTTTTGAGGTGAAATTCTATGGTAAGTCAGTTACTGTAAAATATTATATTGAAATTATATATATATATATACACACACACACACAGTATATACACAAAAATACATAGACTTACAAACACCTACTGCTTCCGTTATTGTGTTTTGGCACTTTTCTTTGCCAGATGAATTTTCAATTGAAATCAATGGAATGCATTGAGAGGTAGGTCATTGTACTCAATGTGATACGAGAGTTAATTAGGGGAAAGACGAGACCCACAGCAGCAGAGAAAATTCTATCAAGACACACTGTTTTACCAAAAGTATCGGGACGCCTGCCTTTACATGCACATGAACATTAATGGCATCCCAGTCTTAGATCGTAGGGTTCGATATTGAGTTGGTCCACCCTTTGCAGCTATAAAAGCTTCAGCTCTTCTGGGAAGGCCATCTACAAGGTTTAGGAGTGTGTCTATGGGAATGTTTGACGATTCTTCCAGAAGCGCATTTCTGAGGTCAGGCACTGGTGTTGGACGAGAAGGCCTGGCTCACAGTCTCCACTTTAATTCATCCCAAAGGTGTTCTATCGGGTTGAGGTCAGGATTCTGTGCAGGCCAGTCAAGTTCCTCCACCCCAAACTCGCTCATCCAAGTCTTTATGGACCTTGCTTTGTGCACTGGTGCGCAGTCATGTTGGGACAGGAAGGGGCCATCGCCAAACTGTTCCCACAAAGTTTGGAGCATGAAATTGTCCAAAATGTCTTGGTATGCTGACGCCTTAAGAGTTTCCTTCACTGGCACTAAGGACTGAAAAACAACCCCACACCGTAATCCCCCCTCCACCAAACCTTGTGGACGGCCTTCCCAGAAGAGTTGAACCTGTTAAAGCTGCAGATGGTGGGCCAACTCATTATTGAACCCCACGGACTAAGACTGGGATGCCATTAAAGTTCATGGGGGAGGTGTCCCAATACTTTTGATAATATAGTGTAGGAGAGCTGAAAGGGTCCTCCAACACAGGGAAGACCATTATTATATGGGGTCTGGATAATGGTTCTCTAGAATCTCTGCGCAATCATGGTATGCTCTGGTCACTCTAGTACAGGCAGGTCATAAAATAAAGTCAACCAGAACAAAAAATGCATTCCCGATTCTAGCGTGCTTATTGGGTAGTAGGAAAACAATACAATGGATCCAACAACTAGATGTAGGATCAATTTTCATACGTGTAACACATGACATTGGGGAAGTCCAATTTACAACATCCGCTTCCTCCTTTCTTCTCAACAGATGTCATAAGTAGTGTGACCGTTCAACAAACACCAGCGATCGTAATTGAGGGTACCCCCATGGTGAATCTATCCTGTAAGGCCTCCTCTGGTTCTGGATCTGTGACATGGCAGAAGGATGGTCAACCATTGACTAATGATAGTTCACACGTTCTACTAGACCAGACCCTCCAGATATTGACTCCAAATAGAACTTTCTCTGGGACCTATCGCTGCAACATGTCTAACCCGGTCAGCTGGAATGACGGATCCATAGAGATGACAGTATACTGTAAGTAGGATCTAGCAGTAAGCAACTTACAATTTAAAAGTCCAATTGAACTTTCCGTTTAATTCAGCTAAATATATTCTATGATCAACAAGGCTTATCTCCTGCCAGCGTGCTGCAAAGAAGGACCCTTGCTCTCTGTGTGTTGAAGCAGTGGTCTCTCTGCAGAGGTTTGACGTGCCCCATGCTGAGTAAGAGATAAAGTTCACCAGCCAGCAGGGAACATGAGCTTTGTTCCCTGTTTGAGTAGACATCTCTTCCTCTTCTACACTGAAAGAGCAAGCAGCATTATCAGCCCTGCATAGACACTGATCGGTCAACAATTTTCTACCCAGTTCAGCTCTTTTTGTTTTATCCAGTTGTATTTACAAGATCCAAGTGAAAGATATGAATAGTTAGTATGGCTGAAAAAAAAAAAAAAAAAAGACACAAGTTTATCTAGTTCAACCAATAAAAAGAAAATGTTATTATATATATATATATATATATATATATATATATATATATATATATACACACACACACACACACACACACACACACACACAATCCTACATATACAATCCTACTATACCCACAGTTGATCCAGAGAAAGGCAAAAAAAAAACACAATAAAGCAAAAAATTCCTTCCTGATCCCCCAAGAGGTAATCAAATATCCCCTGGGTCAACTTTACCTATAAATATTAGTATCCAGTTATATTATGTACATTTAGGAAAGAATCCAGGCCTTTCTTAAAACAATGAAGTGGAGAAGAAACTCCCCCTTACGGGACTTTAATGGTCCAATTAATAGTACACAAAAAGTATGTAAAAAGAAATATAGAAAGTTTATTGAAATATATGAATATTAAAATAGATCAGAAAGTGGCTATTGACATAATAATTGCATAAACATGGCACAATACAGAAAAACAAAAAAAAAACTCTAGAGAGGTCTTGGTGCTACTGTGATGGGATCACCATGGCAGACTACACGGACCACACCCAACGCGTTTCAAAGAACTCCTTCAGGGGTGTATAGAGCTATTTTGTTTCCATCATTGAAGACAAACAAAAAATAAATAGAAATAAATGAAATGTACAGGAAACATTATATATATATATATATATATATATATATATATATATATATATATATATATATATATATACATACACACACACACACACGTGCATAGTATACAACCATTAATTGTTCAAATAGAAAACACATCTGAATAAAAGGTGTATAGAAAAGCACTTATATATTGCCAAAGTGAACACAGGTCTCCCCTCCCTTCTCTTCCACCTACTCCCTTCCACTTTCCCTCTGTATGCTCCTTATCCCCCCCCCCTCTTTCTCCTTTCCCCCTCTCCCTTGTTTAAAGTGATTAAGGATGAGCTCCGGCGTGTTCGCATGCTCCACATGCAGAGCCCGCCAGGAAGTCGGTGCAGCGCTGTGCTAATCACAGGCAACAAGACATTGCCCGATCTCTGCAGCCGCGCATCGGGGCAATGTCTCACTGCCTGTGATTAGCGCAGCGCTGTGCCGACTTCCTGGCGGGCTCTGCGCGTGAATGACTTGAAGACTGCACTCCACAGTCACCATCAAATTTAACTTGACTTGAGCAGTTCTGAAAAGAAGAGCGGGCAAATATTGAAAAGTCTAGATGTACAAAGTTAGTAGAGACATATCCCAACAGAGTAAAGGCTGGAATTAAAGCAAAATGTGATCCAACATAATACTGATATAAAGGGGTGATCCTTTTTTCTCCAACTCAGTGATTCGGTTTTTGAGTTTTTTTTGTTTTTTTTTCTGACATGTTGGTGTTATATCTTTCGCTTGGATGGTATACGGTGGATCTAAAAAGTCTACACACCCCTGTTAAAATGCCAGGTTTCTGTGATGTAAAAAAATGAGACAAAGATAAATAATTTCCTCGTTTTCTCAGATCGATTGTCCCCAAGGATCCAGAGAAAAAGAAGTCTCTCTTTCAAGCATTGGACCGTCTTTTGTCTCAAAAAGGGATCATGGTGGTCCTCACGGAAGAGCAGGGGTTGGGGTTTTATTCAAAACTTTTCACGGTGTCAAAACCAAATGGAGATGTCAGACCCATTCTAGATCTCAAAGATCTAAACCGGTTCCTGAATATCCGCTCTTTTCACATAAAATCAATCCGATCAGTTGTCTCTATCCTACAAGGAGGCGAACTTTTGGCATCAAGCGACATCAAGGATGCATACCTCCATGGGCCTATTTTCCCCTCTCACCAGAAATATCCACGTTTCAAGGTAGAAAAACTCAATTTTCAGTTGGTAGTTCTGCCTTTCGGTCTAGCTACTGCACCTCAGGTGTTTACAAAGGTCCTGGCCCCTCCTATGGCCAGATTAAGCGCTTGAGGTATAACAATTATAGCTTACCTAGACGACTCTTGATAGACCAGTCAGTAGCCCGCTTAGACCAAAGTATGATTACCACAGTCAACTACCTGGAATACCTAGGGTAGATTCTCAACCTAGAAAAATCTTCTTTAAAACCATCAAGGAGATTGGAGTACTTAAATATGATTATAGATACAGCCCTGAAAAGGGTATTCTTGCCCCAGGCAAAGATCAGCCATAAAGGAGCTGATACAATCTTTCTATTCGGCTTTGCATGAGGTTATTGGGAAAGATGGTGGCTTCATTCAAAGCCATTCCTTATGCTCATTTTCATTCGAGACTGGTGCAAAACAGTATCCTATCGGCTTGGAACAAGAAGGTCCAAGCTCTAGATTTCCCAATGCGTCTGTCTCCAAAAGTGTGCCAGAGCCTCAGTTGGGGGTGGATAACCAGAAATCCACAGAAGGGAAAATCCTTCTTACCAGTTACCTGGAAGGTGGTACCAACAGATACCAGCCTTTTTCGGGTTAGAGAGCAGTCCTGTAAGAGGTGACTGTCCAAGGGAAATGGTCCAGAACCGAAAGGACCTTGCCCATCAACATTCTAGAGGTTCGGGCAGCGTGCTGGGCTCTGAGGGCCTGAACATTCAGGTTGCGGAATTGTCTTGTCAGGATCCAATCCGACAATGCCACGGTAGTGTCCTATATCAGTCAACAGGGAGGCGCAAGAAGGAATGCAGCCCAGAGAGGTGAATCATATCCTAACTTGGGCAGTACCTTGTGTATCGGCAGTCTTCATTCCAGGAATAGAAAATTGGCAGGCGGACTACTTGAGTCGTCAGCAGTTGTTCCCGGGAGAATGGTCCCTTCCCCCCGATATGTTCCTGGCAATATGCCAGAGATGGGGGATCCCGGACGTAGACCTATTTGCTTCCAGGTTCAACAAAAAGATCAACAACTTTGTGTCGAGAATAAAGGATCCACTAGCATGCCCTGGTGGGCTCGCGGGATCAGTTTTCATTGATTTATGAATTCCCTCCCATTCTGCTGCTTCCACAACTTCTTCGCAGGCTCAAGCAGGATGGGAAGTCGTTGATTCTTGTGGCCCAGAAGATCTTGGTATGCAGAGATCATAAAGATGGCGGTAGGGGACCCATGAACCCTACCACCACGTCCAGACCTGCTCTTGCAAGGTCCAGTATTCCATCCTACCTACAAACGCTAAATTTAACAGTTTGGCTATTGAGACCCACATTCTGAAGAAGCGTGGGCTATCAGGATCAGTGGTATCTACCTTGATTAATGCAGGGAAGCAGGCCTCCTGAGTCATATTATAGAGTCTGGAAGGCATATGTTTCATGGTGTGAATCCAGGGGTTGGCATCCCAGAAAGTATGTCATAGGTAGAATCCTTGCCTTTCTGCAAATGGGGTTAGAGATGAAGCTGGCCTTGAGTACTATCAAAGGCCAGGTCTTGGCATTATCGTTATGGTTTTCAACGACCACTTGCTTTGCATTCTTTGGTCCATAGTCTTATACAGGGGGTAACGCGGCTTGATCCACTGGTTAGGTCAACCCTGAACCCTTGAGACTTGAATTTAGTTACGTGTGCAGAAACAGGCTTTTGAGCAGATACGGCATTTTCCCTTGGTCCTTTTGACAAGGAAGCTAGTTCTTTTGGTAGCCATATCTTCTGCAAAGAAGGGTATCAGAATTGGCTGCTCTTTCTTGTAAAGAGCCATATTTAATTATTCACAAGGATAGAGTAGTATTGCATCCTCATCCTAACTTTCTACCGAAGGAAGTGCCAGGTTTTCGTTTAAACCAGGATATTGTTCTACCTTAATTTTTTTCAGAACCCTGTTCTACGGAAGAAAAGTCGCTACAGTCTCTTGATGTAGTGAGAGCAGTTAAAGTCTACTTAAAGGCGATTCAAAAAAACAAATGTTTTGTTTGTTCTTCCTGAAGGTCCTAAAAAAGGACAGGCAGAATCTAAATCTACTATTTCTAAGTGGATTTGGCAAATAATTGTTCAAGCTTATGGTTTAAGGAGAAAAATTCCACCTTTTCAAATCAAAGCGCACTCCACCAGGGCTGTTAGTGCTTCATGGGCATTACATCACCAAGCCTCCATGGCTCAAATCTGCAAGGCCGCAACTTGGTCTTCAGTCCCTACATTTACCAAATTCTATCAGATGGATGTAAAAAGGCATAAGGATATCGCCTTTGGGCACAGTGTTTTGCAGGCAGCAGTATAGGTCTTCGGTACTGCCGGTGCCCTACTTTTGTTTGCGTCTCCCTCCCCTCAGATAGAGTGGGACAAAAAAGTATTTAGTCAGCCACCAATTGTGCAAGTTCTTCCACTTAAAAAGATGAAAGAGGCCTGTAATTGCTACTACTATGGCTCTGTGTCCCGTTATGTACTCCAAAAAAAAGGATTTTACAGGTAAGCGGTTATAAAAATCCTATTTTTATTGAGCTGTACAGTTTATAGGTCACACTAAAGGTGGAAAACGTTCTGAAATTATTTATCTCATTTTTTTGTACATCACAGAAACCTGACATTTTAACAGGGGTGTGTAGACTTTTTACTGAGTAAATACAGCTGGATAAAACCAAAACTGTGTCTATCTTAATTTCAGGCTGCAAAGCAACAAAATATCATTATTTTAAAAGAAGGGGAGTCTTTTCTATACCCATTGTAGTTGGGGTATATGATGGAATTTTGTTTTTTAAGCACCAGACCTGTAGTTGCTTTTAGTGCAGGGGTCTCCAAACTGTGGTCTTTTGCTTGCCTTTTATCCAACCTTTGGGACACTATTCCCCCCACTGTCACCAATGGTGTACTATTCCTCTCACGACACTGAAGATAGGGAACCCATTCTCCCACTGACACGAAAATTGGGGCATTAGTCCTCCTACTGACACCAACAATGGGGCAATATTCTTTCCATTGACACCAATGATGGGGAACTAATTCCCCCCCCCCCCCCAACACCACCAATGATGGGGCACTAATCATCCCACTGACATCAACAATGGGGAAATGATTCTCCTACTGACAGCAACAATGGGGTACTATTCCTCCCACTGACACCAATGATGAGGAACTAATTCTCTCACCCATACTAATGATGGGGCACTGTTCCTCCCACTGACAACAATGGAGAAATTATTCCCTCACTGACAACAATGATGGGATACTATTCCTCCCCCTGACACCAACAATGGGGAACAAATCTCCCACTGACATAAATGCCTTTTTTTACTTTCACTGACCACCAAGCCTATGGCAGTGTTTATGCCCACCAATGACTAGGTATTTTTTACTTCCACCGGCCACAGTTGGGTACCCCTAAAGTCTAAAAGGCCCTTTTTTTCAAAAGTTTGAAGACCCTTGCTTTAGTGTAAACTAGTTTGGAAACCCCCCACATTCTCAAGGAGTGGCAGGTTTCTACACTGTCATAAAACCACACACCAAGCTCACCCAGATACTCTACAAGCAAATACAAGAGGAAGAGGTCCCCATATAAATTATAGCTTGAAAGCCTAAACATGACAGAAACTGGTTCACATAAAACAGATAATGATTTAATATTCTAGAAGGGCTCAAGGGAGATATGCTTTGTGGTTATAAATTACACTATGGCTTTTATCTCACAGACCCGGTGGGGGAGGTTACAGTGACCCAGTCACCTGAGATCGCGAGTGAGATGACCTCTTTGGTAAATCTAAGCTGTAGCGCCACTAGTGGTTTCAGCGAGACAGTGACCTGGATGAAGGATGGCCAATCTATAATTAATGATGACAAGTACCACCTATTGAATGGGAATCGGAGTCTCCAGATAATTCAACCCAACAGGACGTTCAGTGGAAACTATAGCTGCAAAATGTCCAACGCAGCCTACTGGAATTTGGGCTCCCTTGACCTCCTTGTATATGGTAAGTGATAGCACAATGTCCCATATGGAAAATCATAGCGAAGTAGCCTCACATGGTCTCAAAAAAAATTTGTCAGTCTCAGCCGAGAACAAGTAAAATATAATATAAGTATAACACATCGCTCTTCATCGAGAAGTTATTTTCCAGAGAACTAGATAGTTGATGACTTTTTAAATATCACTCCACGGGTTAAGTAAAAAAATAAAAAAAAAATAAAAAAAAAAAACAGCTCATGTAGAGACGTTCCCCCACACTGAGCCATTTCATTTGATCAGGTAGAGACGTCCTCAGTTTTCCGGGTCTAATGACTCCCAGCATCAGTTAACGGCTTCAATACCGGGCACTTTTACCCCCCTCCTACCCAAGCCTATTTTCAGCTTTTAGCTCTGTTGCACTTTGAATGACTATTACGCAGTTATGCAACACTGTACCCAAACTAAAGTTTTGTAATCATTTTGTTTACACAAATAGAGGTGGTACTTAATCCAATATTTTTTTCCTGAATAAACAAAAAAGAAATGTTGGCAAAAAACAAGTTTTTCTTAATTTCGGTTATGAAATTTTGGCAAATAAAAAAGGTTTCTTCATGAATTTAGGTCAAAGCGTATTCTGCACTATTTCCTTGGTTAAAATAACCCAAATCAGTGTTTATTATTTAGTCTGTAGGAAAGTTATGCCATTTCTTGAGGTCCTAAAATGCCAGGACAGTACAAATACCCCCAAATGATCCCTTTTTGGAAAGTAGAAAGTGCAAGATATTTAGTAAGTTTTTTTTGTCATTTTTGGAAAAGCCTCCTGAAATGTAAAATATCCCAGCTGCAGGCAGGATGACGCAGGGGACAGACCCAGCAAACGTCATTCCTTGACAGGGCATGGATATGGGAATGAGATATATTGCTACCTCGCCATGTTGGCAAGTATTCTACCTTGCCCTGGTGATCAATGTGCCCCATATTCTGGATGGTCAGTGTGCCACCTTACTCTCATGGTCAATATATTCTCTTACCCTGGTGGTCAGTGTTCCCCCTTATCCTGGTGGTTAGTGTGCCCCTGTATCAATGTCCCCCTTACTCTGGCAGTCAGTGTTTACTCATTCAAATATTCACTCAGTGATTAGTATGTACCCCTTCAACCAGGAGGTCAGTGTGTTCCCCTTACCCTGGTTGTCATGTGTACCCCCTTTACCCTTGTGGTTTATTTTTGGTTTCACAGTGACAAATCTAATTTAGCTTCCAGAGGTTTTATTCATGGCACATTTTATCCAGTGACTGGGAAAAGTCCCTTTGTTAGTCCCTCTGTCGTTCTTGCTCTCAGTGTGAGATGCAGTGCCTCTAGTGGACACAATGAAAATGGTGAAATAGTTGAGTTTTTCTGCGTGGAATCCTTCCTATCCTCCAGCAGAGGCCGACATGTAACACTATAACCCAGAAGAGCCACTGGGCCACCCAGATATTCTACATGGAAATATGTACAAAAACGGGAGGAGGAGGTCTCTCAATTAGTGATAAGATGAAAACCTGAACCCTGCACAAACTGGTGTCCATGTTCATTATCAACTGAGCGGTTCTAATAACTGGATGTTGGTAGTGGCCCAAGGGAGAATTTTTTTTTTTTAAATAGAAAATACATATTTTTTTTATTATTGCAGACCCAGTGGAGAATGTTATAGTGACCCAGTCACCCAAGATATTGGACGGCAACAGCACTGCGGTAAACCTAAGCTGTAGCGCCTCTAGTAAGTACATTGAGGCAGTGATATGGACGAAGGATGGGAAGTCTATAGAAGAGAATGACATCTTCACTCTATTGGATGGGAATCACACTCTCCAAATCATTGATTCCAACAGGACATTCAGTGGACACTATACCTGCAATATATCCAACGCAGCCTACCGGAACACCGGTTCCCTTCAGCTCCGTATCTACGGTAAGTTGTAGCACAAAAGTCCAGTCGTGTCACCTGTGACTGCTGAGAACAGAACACAGAATGTCAATGACTCCAACATATTACATATCTGTCAGTGTTCCTAACATTGTGATGTAATAGAGGTGCAACCCAACACTCTCCAACAGTAATGAGGGGCCTTATCTGAAGATCTGCTCCATCTCCTCCCACTCCACTCTTCCCTCCAAGTACAAATGGCTGATAAAAACCATTGACAGAGTATGCAAAAAAATGAATAAATACTTGTCTTGGCCTCTAAGGCTCGGTTCACACTGGTGTGATGTCCGACATCTGATGCGATTCACTCTGCACTGCAAATCACATGCGATGTCTGTGTGATGACAGACTTGTATGGTTGAATTTACATCACATTCGGACCAAACTCGCACACGACCCTTTTTTTGGTGTGCACCAGAATCGGATTGCCATACGATCCTATTGCTGTCTGAATTTGCACTGTGATATGCAAACTGATTTAGGGGAGTCATTAACTTTCTATTGACACTCCCAGCAGGTCGCATACGGCAGTGTGAACTTCCTGCGGGTTGGGTGCAATGTGGGAACACGCAGTGGATTTGCAGGGTTCTCACATCGCACCAATGTGAACCGAGCCTGAAGGTGATATCTTCTCATTGAGGCTCAAAATCCTACCAGAGGGAGCTCTTGCAATTGGCTGAAGTGCTTTCTATTGGGATTTCATTTGTCCAGATCTCCTGGGAGACACTTTACTGAATTTACTGCAATACCATGCCAAATCAAATTTATTCTATTCCAAATTCAAATTTTGGAAGATGGTTATATTCACTCTCTTCTAGTCTATTGTTTTTTCAATTCAAAATCATATTTTTGGAAGATGGTTATATTCTATTCTTTCGATTCCATTCTATTTTTTTTTCTATTCTATTCATTTTAATTCTATTTGAATTTATTCTATTCAAAATTAGAATTTGGGAATATAGTTCTATTCTTTCTATTCTATAGTTTTTTTTTCTATTCTATTTCGATTCTATTTTCTATTCAAAATATTAATTTCGGAATATAGTTATATTCTTATATTCTCTCTCTTCTATTATTTTCTATTCTATTCTTATATATTCTAATTTGAATTTGTTCTATTTGAAATTCAAATTTCAGAAGATGGTTATATTCGTTCCATACTTAATTTCATTCAATTCTATTTTTTTTTTCTATTCCTTTCTAATCTATTCTTTTCTATTCTATTCAAAATTAGGAAATGGTCATATTCATTCTATTCTTTTCTATTGTATTTGAAATGAAATTCTATTCAAAATCCGGAAGAAGGTTATATTCTTTCTATATTATTCTGTTCTTCTATTCTATTATTTTCTGTTCTATTTGAATTTGTTCTATTTGAAATTCACATTTCAGAAGATGGTTATATGCTTTCTATATTTCTACTCTTTTTTTTTCTATGCTCTTCTATTCTTTTATTTTCTATTCTATTAAAATTTTGGTAAATAGTCATATTTATTTTATTCTTTATTTTCTTTTCGAATTGGAATTCTATTCGAAATTCAAATTTCTGAAGAAAGTTATATTCTTTCTATATGATTATAGTCTATTGTATTTTTATATTCTATTCTTTTCTATTCTATTTTTTTCTATCCTATTCAAATGTATTCTACTTAGAATATGACCATCTTCTGAAATTAAAATTTCATGTTATTCTATTTTTTTTATTCAATTCTTTTTTTTCCCCCATTCTATTGTATTCTGTTTTACTCTATTCTTTTCTATTCTTTTAGTTTGTATTCTGTCCCGTTTTACTCGATTATATTCTATTATCTATTTCATTCTTTTCTATTCCTTTATTTTCATTTCTATTTTATTCTCTTCAAAAATTCTATTTCGATTTAAGTGTCCCCTTATGTTGATGGTCGGTATGCTTCCTTAACTCTGCATGCCTCCCTACACTAATAGTCAGCATGCATGTATGCTTACATTTGGGGTCACTGTACCCCCATACTCTGGTGGACAGCATGCCCTTTTATCCTGGACAGCGTGTCCACTTACTCGGGTGACCAGTGTGCCCCTTTATCCCGGACAATCAACCAGTGTGCCTCCTTACCCTGGTAGTCAGTGTGCCTCCATATCCTAGTGGTCAGTGTACCCCCTTAGCCTGATGGTCAATGTGCCCCTTTATCCTTGGCGCCTCCTTACCCTGATGGTCAGTGTATCCCCTCACCTTGTTGGTCAGTGTGACTCTTTACTCTGGTGGTTAGCGTGCCATCTTATTCTGGTGGTCCATGTTTTACCTCACCCTGTTGGTAAGTATTCTACCTTGCCCTGGTGATCAATCTGCCCTATATTCTGGATGGTCAGTGTGCCATCTTACTCTCATGTTCAATGTACTCCCTTACCCTGGTGGTCAGTGTTACCCTTTATCCTGGTGGTTAGTGTGCCACCCTATTTTGGTGATCCATGTTCTACCTTACTCTGGTGATCAGTGCCCCCCCCCCTTTATCCTGGTGGTCAGTGTGCCCCTGTATCGATGTCTCCCCCCCCTTACTCTGGCAGTGTGTTCCCCTTTACCTTGGTGGTCAATTTTTGGTTTCACGTCTGACAAATCTAAAATTTAGCTTCTGTAGGTTTTATTCATGGCACATTTTATCCAGTGACTGGGAATAGTCCCTTTGTCATTCTTGCTGTCAGTGTGAGATGCAGTGCCTCTAGTGGACAGGGGAGGGCTGGCAGCCCTAGGCCAGGGGGGCAAGTCCAGTCAAGTGGCCCATATAACCGGTGGTGGCAAAGTGATGGATAGGGAAAACAGACTAAGGTTTTCCATGATCACAAAGGTGGGGGGGAGGGTCAGGGAGGACAATGTGGCCCCCCAGGGCCCGTGGAGGACTTGTACCACCATAGCCTCCAAGAACTAAAGTGCAAACAAGTCCTTGTATGAATCCCTCAGAGCTGAGGACCTGACCCCCCCCCCCCCCCCAGACCAACCTGTGAGGGACTACAAGTCTAAGCATTAGCGCCTGAGATTTAAGGATTTGACCCCCCAACTAGTGAAGGACTACAAGTCCCAGCATGAAACCCTGAGATCTAAGGATGTGTCCCCTTAGGTCCTGAGCTCTGAGGGGTTCATGCTGGGACCTGTAGCCTTTACTTTTGGGGATGTGATATCCCAAAAGTAAAAGGACTACAAGTCCCAGCATGAACCCTGGCTGAGATTTAAGGATGTGGTCTCCTCCTCTGCTACCAGCTCATTCTCCCATGACACATATGCGCCACATTACACATATGTTCTAATCCATTCACTGCTCCCTCACCTCAGGCAGAGGTGCTTCTGTCAGTCAGTGACCGCTCCCTTCCCTCAGGCAGGCTCCGAGGCGCATGCCGTCACACAGGAGAAGATGGAGGGAGGAGGTGAGTGGATAAAACACTAATAGGCGTGGTGGAGGTGGAAGATCCTTTCCTCCTGGGGACTGTGACATCACTGGTTGCTAGATGCCAGTCAATCCTAGCAACCCCTGCAGATGATAGCGGCCAGCAGTGGAACAAACGCATCTTGGCCAGCAGAGTCACTTTGTGAGTAAAGCTATGCCACACAGAGACACCGCTCCACATTTCCCTGCACAGCGAGAGAGAGACCCTGCTCCACATTTCCCTGTACCTGATTAGAGCCATAGGCTCTAATAGGCTTCAAAATAGGGTGGACTCAGAGCGCAGAGCATTGCACTTGGAGCCCACCCAGGTGTATTAGAAAAGCAAATGAATATTTGCTTTTTTTTAACACTGAATCGGCTCTCCACCAATCAGGATAGCGCAGGTCTAATACCCATCACCTGCTTGGCTGGAAGGTCAGGCGCTCCTATTGGACATCTAGCAGGAGGAAGCATGGAGGACACAGGAGCCACTGCCTGACCCTCTGCCCGTCCCACAGCTCACCCGCGTCATCTGCTGCCTGACCCGCCACCAAGATGCGGTAAGTGGCAGTCAGAAAGCGAGCGGGCAGGGGTTGTGCTGGTTAAATGCTGCTGGGGGGGTCGATGCGGCTGCATTTGATGGGCACAGTGAGGCTGCATTTGGTGAGCACAGTGTGATTGCATTTGATGGGCACAGTGAGGCTGCAATTGATGGGCACAATGTGTCTGCAATTGATGGGCACAACGAGGCTGCATTTGATGAGCACAGTTTTGCTGCATTTGATGGGCACAGTGAGGCTGCATTTGATGGGCACAATGAGGCTTCAATTAATGGGCACAATGTGGCTGCAATTGATGGCCACAATGTGGCTGCAATTGATGGGCACAATGAGGCTGCATTTGGGCACAGGGTGGATGCATTTGATGGGCACAATGTGGCTCCATTTGATGGGCATAGTGAGGTTGCATTTGGTTGGCAAAGGGAGGTTGCATTTGGTGGGCACAGTGAGGTTACATTTGTGGGCACAGTGTGGCTGCAATTGATGGGCATAGTGAGGCTGCAATTGATGGGCATAGTGAGGCTGCAATTGATGGGCACAGTGAGGCTGAATTTGGGCACAGTGAGGTTACATTTGGTGGGCACAGTGTGGCTGCATTTGGTGGGCACAGTGTGGCTGCATTTGGTGGGCACAGTGAGGTTACATTTGCTGGGCACAGTGAGGTTACATTTGCTGGGCACAGTGAGGTTACATTTGGTGGGCACAGTGAGGTTGCATTTCATGGGCACATTAAAGGTTACATTTGGTGGGCACAGTGAGGTTACATTTGGTGGGCACCGTGTGGCTGCATTTGGTTGGCACAGTGAAGTTACATTTGGCGTGCTTAATTAAGGTTGCATTTGGTGAGCACAGTGAGGTTACATTTGTGGGCACAGTGAGGTTGCATTTGGTGGGCACAGTGAGGTTGCATTTGGTGGGCACAGTGAGGCTGAATTTGGTGGGCACAGTGAGGCTGAATTTGGTGGGCACAGTGAGGCTGAATTTGGTGGGCACTTTGTGGCTGCATTTGGTGGGCATAGTGTGGCTGCATTTGGTGGGCACAGTGAGGTTGCATTAGGTGGGCACAGTGAGGTTGCATTTGGTGGGCACAGTGAGATTGCATTTGGTGGACACAGCGAGATTGCATTTGGTGGACACAGTGTGGCTGCATTTTGTGGGCACAGTGTGGCTGCATTTTGTGGGCACAGTGTGGCTGCATTTGGTGGGCACAGTGTGGCTGCATTTGGTGGGCACAGTGTGGCTGCATTTGGTGGGCACAGTGAGGTTACATTTGGTGGGCACAGTGTGGCTGCATTTGGTGGGCACAGTGAGGTTACATTTGGTGGGCACAGTGTGGCTGCATTTTGTGGGCACAGTGAGGTTACATATGTTGGTCACAGTGTGGCTGCATTTGGTGGGCACAGTGAGGTTACATTTGGTGGGCACAGTGAGGTTATATTTGGTGGGCACAGTGAGGTTACATTTGGTGGGCACAGTGAGGTTACATTTGGTGGGCACAGTGTGGCTGCATTTAGTGGGCACAGTGAGGTTACATTTGGTGGGCACAGTGTGGCTGCATTTGGTGGGCACAGTGTGTCTGCATTTGGTGGGCACAGTGAGGTTACATTTGGTGGGCACAGTGAGGTTACATTTTGTGGGCACAGTGTGGCTGCATTTGGTGGGCACAGTGTGGCTGCATTTGGTGGGCACAGTGTGGCTGCATTTGGTGGGCACAGTGTGGCTGCATTTGGTGGGCACAGTGTGGCTGCATTTGGTGGGCACAGTGAGGTTACATTTGGTGGGCACAGTGTGGCTGCATTTGGTGGGCACAGTGAGGTTACATTTGGTGGGCACAGTGTGGCTGCATTTGGTGGGCACAGTGAGGTTACATTTGGTGGGCACAGTGTTTGGTGGGCACAGTGTGGCTGCATTTGGTGGGCACAGTGTGGCTGTATTTGGTGGGCACAGTGTGGCTGCATTTGGTGGGCATAGTGTGGCTGCAGCTGCATTTGGTGGGCACAGTGAGGCTGCATTTGGTGGGCACAGTGAGGCTGCATTTGGTGGGCACAGTGAGGCTGCATTTGGTGGGCACAGTGAAGTTGCATTTGGTGGGCACAGTGTGGCTGCATGTGACGGGGGGGGGACATGCAGGAAGACAGTGAGATCAGCAACACTGCAGCACACCAGTGTGAGCCACATCATAGGACCAGCTACTGTACAGCTGCTGAAAGAAACTTCCTTATCTGCAGAGAGGGGGAGAGACTGGCCATAGATCACTTACTTGGAATGAAGGACCCAGCATGAGGCTCAGTCATCACAGCCTCCACAGCGTCCCATAGGAAGCACGGTCTGCTCTGTTTAAATGTTCCCGCCCACACATCCTATTCAGACGCAGCACATAGGCTGCTCAGAGTGTGGGCGGGCACAGAGAGAGAGGGGGCTGGAGGAGGCGGAGCGGATCCACCCTCTTCCATTCGGCTGTGCTATGGACACAGACTGTCAGCTCAGAAGTCGGGGACAGCACTGTGACAGGACAGATGTCCGCTCACAGCATAAACGTTCCTGCGCTTCTGGGCTGTTATCCAGCCCTGTCAGCCTCCCTCGGACCGAGCAGCAGCATGTGGCCAACTGCGGAACTGCACATGTGCACTTCCCAGCTCAGCTGGCAGCACATCAGCCTTTTTATAGAGAATCAGAGCAGCCCAGGGGGAAAATGCATCCCTGCCCCCCAGCCCAGCCCGCCCCTGCTAGTGCACACAATGAAAATGGTGAAATGGTTGAGTTTTTCTGGGTGGAATCCTTCCTATCCTCCAGCAGAGGCCGACCTGTAACACTATAACCCAGAAGAGCCACTGGGCCGCCCAGATACTCTACATGGAAATATGTACAAACATGGGAGGAGGAGGTCTCTCAATTAGTGATAAGATGAAAACCTGAACCCTGCACAAACTGGTGTCCATGTTCATTATCAACTGAGCGGTTCTAATAACTGGATGTTGGTAGTGGCCCAAGAGAGAAGGTTTTTTTTTTTTTTCAATAGAAAATACATCATGATTTTTCATTATTGCAGGCCCAGTGGAGAATGTTATAGTGACCCAGTCACCCAACATATTGGACGGCAACAGCACTGCGGTAAACCTAAGCTGTAGCGCCTCTAGTAAGTACATTGAGGCAGTGATATGGACGAAGGATGGGAAGTCTATAGAAGAGAATGGCACCTTCACTCTATTGGATGGCAATCACACTCTCCAAATCATTGATTCCAACAGGACATTCAGTGGACACTATACCTGCAATATATCCAACGCAGCCTACCGGAACACCAGTTCGCTTCAGCTCCTTATCTACGGTAAGTTGTAGCACAAAAGTCCAGTCGGTGTCACCTGTGACTGCTGAGAACAGAACACAGAATGTCAATGACTCCAACATATTACATATCTGTTAGTGTTCCTAACATTGTGATGTAATAGAGGTGTAACCCAACACTCTCCAACAGTAATGAGGGACCTTATCTGAAGATCTGCTCCATCTCCTCCCACTCCACTCTTCCCTCCAAGTACAAATGGCTTATAAAAAACATCGACAAAGTTTGCAAAAAAAATGTATAAAAATACTTGGCCTGGCCTCTGTTGCCACGTACACATGGTCGACTTTTTGTCGGAAATTCTGACCGTGTGTAGGCTCCATCGGAATTTCCGACACACAAAATTTGAGATCTGGATCTCAAATTTCCCAACAACAAAATCCGTTGTCAGAAATTCAGATCGTGTGTACACAATTCCAACACACAAAATTCCACGCATGCTCAAAATCAAGCAGAAAAGCCGCACTGGCTATTGAACTTAATTTTTCTTGGGTCGTCGTGCGTCTTGTACGTCACCGCATTCGTGACATTAGCAATTTCCGATAACATTTGTGAGACCGTGTGTATGCAAGACGTTTGAGCAACATCCGTCGGAAAAAATCCCACGGATTTTGTTGTCGGAACGTCCGATCGTGTGTACGCAGCATAAGGCTCGGTTCTCACTGGTGCGATGTCCGACATCGGATGCGATTCACACCACACTGCAAATCACATGCGATGCAAACATACAGATTTGTATGGCTGAATTCACATCGCAATCGGACCAAACTCGCACAGGACAATTTTCTTTGGTCTGCACCAGAATTGGATCGCATGGCTGTTCACATCCATGCAATCTGATTCCTGTCTGAATTGTCTAAATTTGCACTGCCATATGCAAACTGATTTGGGGGAGTCATTCAATTTTTATTGACACTCCTAGCAGGTCGCATACGGCAGTGTGAATCTCCTGCGGGTTGGGTGCAATGTGGGAACCCACAGTGGATTTGCAGGGTTCTCACATCGCACCAATGTGAACCGAGCCTGAAGGTGATATCTTCTCATTGAGGCTCAAAATCCTACCAGAGTGAGCTCTTGCAATTGGCTGAAGTGCTTTCTATTGGGATTGCATTTGTCCAACTCTCCTGGGAGACACTTTACTGAAATTACTGCAATACCATGCCAAATCAAATTTATTCTATTCCAAATTAAAATTTTGGAAGATGGTTTTTATTCCCTATTCTAGTCTATTGTTTTTTCAATTTGAATTGAATTTAATTCGAAATCAAAATTTTTCCTATTCAAATTTTGGAAGATAGTTATTATCCATTCTTTCAAATCCATTCATTTTTTTTCTATTCTATTCTTTTTAATTCTATTTGAATTTATTCTATTCAAAATTTTAATTTTGTAATATAGTTATATTGTTTCTATTCTATAGTTTTGTTTTTATTATTCTATTTTCTATTCGATTCAAAATATGAATTTTGGAATATAGTTATATTCTTATATTCTTTCTATTCTATTATTTTCTTTTGTATTCTTATTTATTCTAATTTGAATTTGTTCTATTTGAAATTCAAATTTCAGAAGGTTATATTCGTTCTATGCTGTATTTCATTCAATTCTATTATTATTTCCTATTCCCTTTCTAATCTGTTCTTTTCTATTCTATTCAAATTTGGGAAATGGTCATATTCTATTCTTTGCTATTTTCTATTCTGTTCGAAATGGAATTCTATTAAAAATTTGGAAGAAGGTTATATTCTATATTTTTCTATTCTATTCTTTTCTGTTCTATTTCGAATTTGAATTTGTTCTATTTGAAATTGAAATTTCAGAAGATGGTTATATTCTTTCTATATGTCTACTCTTTTTTTTCTATTCTAATCTATTTTTTATTCTATTAAAATTTTGGGAAATGGTCAAATTAATTCTATTCTTTTCAATTTTATTTTCTGTTCTATTCAAATTTGAATTCTATTCAAATTTTGGAAGAAGGTTATATTCTTTCTATATGATTATATTCTATTGTATTTTTCTATTGTATTTTTTTTTCAATTCTATTCAAATGTATTTTACTTGAAATTCAAATTTCAGAAGATGGTCATCATTCTATGTTATTCTATTTTTTTTTTCTATTCTATTTTACTCGATTATATTCTTTTATTTTCTGTTCTGTTTTTTTATTCTTTTAGTTTGTATTCTGTTTTACACGATTATGTTCTATTATTTTCAATTTTATTCTTTTCCATTCTATTTCATTCTTTTCTATTCCTTTATTTTCATTTCTATTTTATTTTCTTTAAAAATTCGGATTCAATTCATAAACCAAATTCGATTTGAAAAATATTTGCATTCGAATTTCATTTGAAATTTTGTTTCGTTGTTTCAGATTTGTTTAAATTCATTACTAATGTAATTCGGATGTATAACGAAAAATTTGTGCAAATTTTGATTTGGAACTAAATGAACCGCACATGTCTACCAAAGCGTCAACATCAACTTCCGGGTGTCTATGCAGTTTTTGCCTGTTTTTCACAAATATCTGACAAAAATCAACCCTTGCTGCAGCCTCTCACCTTGTGACTTGCTAAAAAGTTACAATGCTGTGGAAAGAGACTGAGCAAATGCTTCCTCCTGCCTGCAGCTGACTGATGGCTTTATTGTAGCATAGGAAAACTCACTGGACTTGAGCTCAAGGGCTGCTTAGTCGGTGCGGTTTTGAAATCGTATTCTGTATGCATACGTTTTAACATCAGGAATGTTTGTATTACTTTTGTTAAAGTTTTCTAAAGTGGTCCACCGGAAATAAAGGAGGCCTTTTATCTCATAGACCCAGTAGAGAATGTGACAGTGACCCAGTCATCCATAATCGTCAGCGAGAAAAGTCCTGCTGTAAATCTAAGCTGTGGCGCCTCTAGTGGTAACATCGAGACAGTGATGTGGACGAAGGATGAGAAGCCTATAAATATTACTAACAATTACAATCTATTGAATGAGAATAAGACGTGGATTCTCCAGATAAATAAACCCAACAGGACGTTCTCTGGACTCTATGTCTGCAACATGTCCAACAAAGCCTACTGGAAGTCTGGCTCTCATCAGCTCCGTGTCTATGGTAAGTAGTAGCATAAGAGTCTAGGCTGGGGTTGGGTTTTGAGGTTTGTAGAAACAACCGTTTGGAAGATATAAGCTTCCAGCACTAAAATAACTTGCATTTTTGATTTATTTTAGTTATTAAAAAATGTCCCTCTTGTCTGACAGATCCGGTGTTGAACACTAAAGTGACACAGTGGCCTGATACGGTGACCGATAAGACTCCTTTGGTAAATCTAAGCTGTGGCGCCTCTAGTGGCCTTATTGAAACGGTGACATGGACGAAGGACGGAAAAACTTTGAGCAGCGACAAGTCCTATAGTCTAAAAGATGGGAATAAGGTGCTCCAGATAACTAAACCCGACAAAACGTTCAGTGGAACCTATACCTGCAACATATCCAACGCAGCCTACGAGGGGTTTGGATTCGTAAAACTTACAGTTTCTGGTAAGAATGCCATAGACATGTCAGAATTGTTGCGTTGACCTGAGGCTGCTAGTGGACACAATATATCAAACTTAAAGCCCAAATTAAGTTTCTCACCATGTTTTAGATGTATCTAGTTCGTCAGTTTGAAAAAAGACAAGTCCATCTAGTTCAACCATAAAAAAATATAAAAAATAAAATAAAAAAATATCATACAATCCCATATACCCCATCCTATACCAACAGTTGATCCAGAGGAAGGCAAAAAAAAACTAGAAAATCACGATCCAATTTGCTATAGCAGGGGAAAAAAAAAATTCCTTCCTGATACCAGAGAGGCAATCGGATTTTCCCTGAATCAACTCTACCTATAAATGTTACTACCCAGTTATATTATGTACACCTAGGAAAGAATCCAGACCTTTATTAACCGATTCCAGACCGCCTCACGCAGATATACTGCGGCAGAAGGGCACGTACAGGCAGAATCACGTACCTGTACGTTGGCCTTTAAGGGGCGGGTTGTGGGCACACCCATCCATGTGGAGTCTCGTGAGCATGATCATGGGTCTCTATGTCCGCGGGGATACCCGCGATCATCTCACGGAGAGGAAGAACGGGGAAATGCAGATGAAAACAAGCATTTCCCTGTTCTGCCTAGTGACAGGACACTGATCACCGCTCCCTGTTATCAGGAGCAGTGATCAGTGACGTATCACACACAGCCCCTCCTCCCCACAGTTAGAATCAGTCCCTATGACACAGTTAACCCCTACAGCTCCCCCTAGTGGTTAACCCCTTCACTGCCAATCACATTTACACAGTAATCAATGCATTTTTAATTGCACTGATTGCTGTATAAATGGGAATGGTCCCAAAATCACTCCAAAAGTGTCCGATGTGTCTGCCATAATGTCGCAGTCACGATAAAAATTGCTGATTGCCGCCATTACTAATAAAAAAAAATTATTATTAATAAAAATGCCATAAAACTAGCCCCTATTTTGTAAACGCTATAACTTTTGCGCAAACCAATCAAACGCTTATCATGATTTTTTTACCAAAAATAACTGCACACAATATGTATCAGCCTAAACTTAGGTAAAAAAAATTTTTTTTTTACTTTTTTTGGCTATATTATAGCAAAAAGTAAAAAATATTTTTTTTTTCAAAATTGTCGTTATTTTTTGTTTATAGCGCAAAGAATAAAAACCGCAGAGGCAATCAAATAACGCCAAAAGAAAGCTCCATTTGTTGGAAAAAAATGACGTCAATTTTGTTTGGGAGCCGCGTCTCACGACCGCGCAATTGTCAGTTTAAGCGACGCAGTGCCGAATCGCAAAAAGTGCTCTGGTCTTTGGCCAGCCAAATTTTCCAGGGCTTAAGTAGTTAAAGCAATCTACTGAGCTTGCCAGAACCACACTTCCGGAGGGAGTCTATTCCACATTTTCACAGCTCTTATGGTGAAGAAACCTTTCCGTATTTGGAGATGAAATCTCTTTTCCTTTAGACGTAAAGAGTGCCCCCCTTGTCCTCAGTGTTGACCTTAAAGTTATTAACTCAACACCAAGTTCACTATATGGACCCCTTATATATTTATAGATGGTGATCATATTCACTCTTAATCTCCTCTTCTCAAGAGAGAATAAATTCAGTCCCTCTAATCTTTCCTCATAGCTGAGCTCCTCCATGCCTCTTATTAGTTTGGTTGCCCTTCTCTGCACTTTCCCCAGTTCCCCGATATCCTTTTTTGAGAACTGGTGCCCAAAACTGAACTGCATATTCCAGATGAGGCCTTACTAACGATTTGTAAGGAGGAGGGCAAAATGATATCTCTCTCTCTCTGGAGTCCATACCTCTCAATGTATAGTTTTCCGCCCCAGCATGTCGTGATTTGTGGCCAATATTTTGCTCAGAAGTGCCTTAAAATACCTTTTTGCCTCATTGAAAATACTGTTTCCCACTCTCACATTCTGGTGCTCTGTACTAGGCAGAGCTGAGTAACAGCCACACCCCTCAGCACAAGCTTACTCACCTAGACTTGTACTACAGAGGAGATAAGTGGGAGCGTATAACCAATTCTATTATTGATTTCACAGTGCACTGGGTCTAAAGATGGCCATACACTGATCAAGATTCATCTAATCCTGCAGGTTCAGACAAATTTCGATCAGAGCTTGGACTGACCCACTCAACAGAAGTTGATTAATAAACTGACTTCTGTGGGAAGGACATGTCAGAAAATTTTTGAACAATTAACTGCACACTGATCAGTATATTTCTACATTCCACGAAACTACGAAGCCACACCAAATTTTCCATCTTCATATAGTGGTGTGATCTGTAGTGCTAATGCTTATTTCTTGCAGCAAAAGGCATCTTTTATATAATGCACTGCTGCATGCACATATTTTCAGAAAATGTCCAATACAGCTCAGCCAATCTTTAAAAAAAAAATTCTCAAACCACTGAAAAGTGGAATTTTTGAACTGCAAGTCAATGGGGATCCAAACCAAGCTCCAAAAAAAAAAAAATGGTTAAGGCCTGATTCACACCTATACAGGTTGCTGTTTGAATATTCCAGGTGCATTTTGCGTTTTTCAATACACATTTTTGACCCATTGAAGTCTATGGAACCAAGAACCAGAAAACAAATAGACCCTTTCCATAAAATGCACAGATGTGAACTACATCCATAGGAAACCATGTTCAATGAACTGTAGTGTGTTTCTGCAAAACGCACTAAAAAAATGCATAGGTGTGAACCAGGCCTCATTATATGGTGCAAAATTGGGAAAATAGTACAGTGGTGCAAAATTGTGCAAGGTAGTATTTTGGGAAGTTCCTGTCAGCCCAGCCTGAAGAGACGACGGGGCCATAAAACGGCCTGAACCACTTCCTTAACAAATTCTACCATGGATACTCAGATAGAAGGATGGGACCTGGTGGCATTGGCAGTTAAGCTAAGGGTGGCTTAGGGAACAACAGAAGCAGCCTTTGGTCCCTTACTACCAGAAACCCTTTTTAGAATCCAAGCTAAAGATAACACTGAAATTTGGATTTGGCTCAGGGCATCCAAATTCTTGAAAATCAAAATGGATTCTGGGGGGGGTTGGGGACTTCATAGTTTCATAGTTAGTAAGGTTGAATAAAGACACAAGTCCATCCAGTTCAACCTGAGTGAGTATCTTATCCCTGTACATTGCACACTCACATTGGTCCCTACCCTCAAGGAGCCCACAATCCAAGGTCCCCATTCATATACTAGGGCCAATTTTGGACAGAAGCCAATTAACCTACCTGCATGTCTTTGGAGTGTGGGAGGAAACCGGAGTACCTGGAGGAAACCCACACAGGCACAGGGAGAACGTGCAAACTCCAGGCAGGTAGTGTTGTGGTTGGGATTTGAACCAGTGACCCTTTTTACTGGTAGGTGAGAGTGCTATCCACTACACCACTGTGCCGCCCAAATTTTTCTTTACTTCCTGTTGGGTCACCAGGGCAGGAATGGAAGGGAAATAACCCAGCAGAAGCACAGACCACAATGAAAACCTTACAGAAGTTACTAGCCCCTCTCCATTCTAATTAAAATTTGATGGAAAAAAAATGGCTAAAATTCAGCACAGAAAAGCTCAGCAGGCTCTAGGTGTTTTGTTCATCAAAGCAAACACCCTACAAACCCCCCCAAAAAAGTGGCATATTTTTGAAAAAACAAAAGTCAACCAGCTCCTTGAATTCTTTTTTCTTCCTTATTTAGGTGCCACACTCAGAGCCGCCAGCACATTTGGCATGATGGTAATCACTCTACTGGGAGGACTGCTGCTTGCGCATTGATTGCGCATCCCGTATATGGTCTATGATGGGAGACAGGTAAGCATACCTTTTCAAAACAATGGTTTCCAAAACCCTCAAAGGCCGAGAGCAGGTCACCTACAAGTAAAATCAGATTTATGTCTAGGCTAGTGGGTGGAGTCATTCTCCAACTTCTATATCTCCATGAATACATTGAGAAGATCTGACAACCAGGTTTTCAGTTCTCCTCCTTTTATGGTGGTTACAAAGCTGAGCTAAGAAGGTCAACATACTGTATCCTACTGCAATAGTTTGTTAATATGTATATTCTATTGTCGTAAAATGTCTAGTGATAGCTGAAGAAGGTGGTTGTAGTTGGTTAACTCTTGCTTCATAAATTCCATAAATGTAAGCCCCTTAGGAACCCCTAGTGATTCACTATATATTTAATATACATAAATGCTTGGTAATTGTGTTTGCTTTCACAGTACTTTGTTTTATTGAATTATTCAGCACCAACAGATTCGGTGTACGTACATTATTCATTATCATTCACAGTGTCCACCCTAGAGAAGCTTTCATGTTCATAACTCAAAACAGTGCGTACACCATTCATATCAGTCTCCACCCCTGAGGAGCACACATTCCTATTTACTTGCCACAGTATATAGACTATCCACATCAGTTTCTACCACTGTGAAGCTTGCATTCCCAGTTCCTTGTTACAGTACAAAAAACATTCACATCACACCTGAGGAGCTTTCATTTTCAATTCCTTGTGGAAGTACATAGACCAGCCTTTTTCAACCAGGGTGCCTTGAGGTTTCTTCGGGGATGCCTTGGAAAAATGAATAAAAATGACCCCAAACTGGTATACAAGCCAGTGGGTGGATGAAACCTGGCTTTTTAGTTCCACAAAACCACAGGTTTTCATTGTACACCATTTCAACATTCTAGCTACCAACCTCCCAACGACCTAATGACCAATGACATCATCAGTTGATAAGGAGGATGTCAGTTGCCTGCATATCATCCTTGTTTGACCCTCCCTTGCCTCTCTCCGTCAGCTTTGGTGTCTCATTAGCTAAGTGATGGCAAAAAACTGAGGGAGAAGGGAAACATTAGAATACTAGTCAGTACCAGTTTGCCAAAGTGTTTTTTTTTTCTTTAGAAGAATAAATCACCTCTAACATTGGGTGGGTACATTGATGTTGCTGCATTATGTAAAACTATCAGAATACATTTTAGAATGGGGCGCTTCAAGACTGTCCATAATTTTGTAGGGTGCCTCGAGATGGTCTATAATTTGCGTGCCTTGACTGAAAAAAAAAAAAAAAAGGTTGAGAAATACTGCCATAGACCATATCAGTCTCCACCCCCGAGGAGCTTGTTTTCTAATTTCCTTGTGATAATATGTAAACCGTTCACATTGGTCTGCGAAGCTTGTATTCTGTGACAATCATACAGACACAGATATACTCTGATTAACCTACAGGGGTGTTTATGGGAGGGAAAAGAAAGAATACACAGAGAAATCTATATGTTTGATGAATACCAGTACTTTATTTTTTTATTTTTTTATCATTCTTCTAGGTCTCTGGAAAGATCTTTTCTGCACCGCATGAACCAGCGAAGAGGGCCACTACCTGACCTTACTGCTCCGATCACCTACTGCTGCCTTCCTGAGCCACCATCATCTACCAATGGCAACTGTACATGCCACTGTGTTCAATCCTTCAAGGATAATTCTACCACCAGTCAGTCCATCCACCAGCCCCCTGATCTACTCTGCATTCTAGTGGCGACATCTTTGCAACGTGGTTTTCAAATGCTACCCACCTGGGTCTCACAAACCTATTGCCATATGTTTTTTCTGTTGAGGAATCAATCCCAATATGTCCTGGCGACCACCAGACCAGAAAGTGATAAAAAAAAAAATCCAAATTTTCGGGGTCCATATAGCTTTTATTTTTGTTGCCATGGGGTAACTGAAATAAAATGGAAATGCATCAAGATGTCAACTCATGTTTTGATTTTGATGCATTTTTGAATGAAATTAATCAAAATTTGATGCATTTCCATTGATTTAAATGAAAAACGCATCTGCCAAAAACAGATGAGTGTTAATGGCCAGTCACGATTGTCACCAGGACAGCTGGTAGGGAGGGGAAGACTTCCAATCAGAACACCTAGAGAAAAGTGTGGCTATCCCCACTCATTGGCTTTAGGGCTTTAGGGATATGTTAACTTTAGGTATACTTTTAATGCACTTATCAGAGAACAAGGACTAAGACTGCATGTCCGGGAAGACCTTTGGTAAAAATGGCTGACGATTATCGCCTCTGGGGTCTGTAAGGGGATATAAGCCAGCAAGACCTTGATCTCATCTGCATTCAATCATAACTGAAACATTTTTCTTTCATTAGACTGACCCTTGAAGATGGTGGCTGATGGACAAGAAAAAATAAAATAAAAATATATATATTTATATATAAACAAAAAAAAATCAAAACGCTTTTTTTTCCTTTTGCAGTAAATTATACCAATAAATAAAAAAGAAATACATTATTTTTATTTTTGTGTATGGGAACCAACACTGTCTTGTGATTAATAATGGGTCATTGGGGGGGGGGTGATAAAGAGTTACAATAAGAGGATTGCTCATATGTGACATTTCCCGCTACTACTGGAAACGGCGCCAATTTCCAGTTATAAATGCATTTAAAAAAAAAAAAAAAGTTAAAAGGAAAATGTCACTTTGCTATAATAGATATAACATTGTATTATTGCTGCACAGACCTTTTTGTAATTAAATACTAGGTAGCACAGTGGTGTAGTCAAGTGGATAGTACTTTTGCCTAGCAGTACTAGGGTCGCCGGTTCGACTCCCAAGCTCGACATTACCTGCCTGGAGTTTGCATGTCCTCCCTGTGCCTGTGTGGGTTTCTGGTTTCCTACCACACTCCAACGACATACCGGTAGGTTGGATCCTGCCCAAATTGGCCCTAGTAGCACTTTACCTATGTGTAGACAAATGTATGTATAGCACTGTTTTTTTCTCTGTTTATCTGCTGTTCATTCAATAAACGTCTATTTGATTTAAAAAAAAAATGGCTCTAGTATGTGTATGTATGAATGTGCATTTGGGACCTAAGCTTGTAAGCTCCTTGAGGGCAGGGGCTGATGTGAATGTACAATATATCTGTAAAAGAGCTGTGTAAATTGATGGTGCTATATAAATACCTGAAATTAAATAATAGTTTCATTTCAATTCACGTTTCCATTCCATCCACACCCGCTGTAATTCTTGAAAAATAAAATTGTCAAAAAAGAAAAAAGGTTACCTTTCATGATAGCAGTCTGGAGGGGGTTCTGTATACAGTGCCTTGAAAAAAAAAAAGTATTCATACTCCTTAGAATTTTCCACATGTTGTCATGTTACAACCAAAATTGTAAATGTATTTTACTGGGATTTTATGTGATAGATCAACACAAAGTGGCACATAATTGTGAAGTGGAAGGAACATGATAAATGGTTTTCCAAATTTTTTACAAATAAATGTGAAAAGTGTGGGGTGCATTTGTATGCCCCCCCCCCCCCCCGAGTCATTACTTTGTAGGACCACCTTTCTCTCCAATTACAGCTGCTAGTATTTTTGGGAATGTCTCTACCAGCTTTGCACATCTAGAGAGGGACATTTTTGCCCATTCTTCTTTGGGAAATAGCTCAGGCTCTGTCAGATTGGATGGAGAGCGTCTGAACAGCAATTTTCAAGTCTTGCCACAAATTCTCAATTGGATTTAGGTCTGGACTTTGACTGGGCCATTCTAACGGATGAATATGCTTTGATCTAAACCATTCATTCCATTGTAGCTCTGGCTGTATGTTTAGGGTCGTTGTCCTGCTGGAAGGTGAACCTCCGCCCCAGTCTCAAGTCTTTTGCAGACTCCAAAAGGTTTTCTTATAATGCCACGTACACACAACCGGACTTTGACGGACTAGGTCCCACGGTCTTCCCGACGGACTTTTGGTGGAGGTCCGATGGACTTTCTGAAGGAAACAGACTTGACCACACATGAGCGGACTAAGTCCATTCATTTTGAACATGATGACGTAAACGGGACTAAACAAGGAAGTTCAATAGCCAGTAGCAAATAGCTGCCCTTGCGTCATATTTGGCCCATTGGACTAGCACACAGACGGATAGTTTTCCAGATTTTTAGCCCGTCAGATAAATTTGAAACAGGTTTTATTTCTAGGTCCGTCAGACTTTTGGGGGGAAAAAAAGACCGCTGGAGCCCACACTCGATCGAATTATCCGATGGATTCCAGTCCGCCAAATCAAGTCTTCCGGAAAGTCCGATCGTGTGTATGCGGCATAAAATTGCCTTATATTTGGCTTCATCCATCTTCCCATCAACTCTGATCAGCTTCCCTGTCCCTGCTGAAGAAAAGCATCCCCACAACATGATGCTGCCAACACCATGTTTCACGGTGGGGATGGTGTGTTCTGGGTGATGTGCAGTGTTAGTTTTTCACCACACACAGCCTTTGCTTTTAGGCCGAAAGGTTTAATTTTGGTCTCATGTGACCAGAGCACCTTCATCCACATGTTCGCTGTGTCCCTCACATGGCTTCTCGCAAACTGCAAATGGGATTTCTTCTGGCTCTCTTTCAATGTTAGAGATTTTGAGTTTATTACCGTATATACTCGAGTATAGGTCGATCCGAATATAAGCCGAGGCCCCTAATTTACCACAAAAAAAATGGGAAAACTTATTGACTCGTGTATAAGCCGAGGGTGAGACATGCCTGTCCATCCCTGTGTGTCCGTCCATCCCTGTGTGTCCGTCCATCCCTGTGTGTGCAGCCTACCTGCGTCCCGAGCCTGCGTCCCGAGCCTGCGTCCCGAGCCTGTGTGCTTCTGCACATACGGCAGCCATGCCAGGATCGCCGCACCTCTTCTCGTCTGACAGACGGCGGCCATTCCACTGTTCAAAAGCCGCGCCTCCGTCTGTGATAGGCGGAACACTCAATTTCCCAGCAGTCTGTGTTCCGCCTATCACGGACATCCTCTCATCCTCGTCCGTAGTATGAGGATGAGCGGATGTCCGTGATAGGCGGACCACTGACTGCTGGGAAATTGAGTGTTCCGCCTATCACAGACAGGGAGGTGCGGCTTTTGAATAGTTGAATGGCCGCCGTCTGTCTGCTCGACATGCTGATCGGGTAGACAGACGGCGGTGACTCGAGTATAAGCCGAGGGGGGCACTTTCAGCCTAAAAAAAGGGGCTGAAAATCTCGGCTTATACTCGAGTATATACGGTACTATTTTAAAGTGATAAAAGTTTCTGAAAAATATATGAAACACATGAATGTTATAACGTAATTGTAATTTTGGTTACTGACAGAGGACAGAGATAAGTGGTTTTGCTGTGTAGGTACTTCTATTCTGAGTTACTATGTCAGGACAATGGGTGGAGTTATGCAACGTAACTATAGCCATATAAGCATATACAGTGCCTTGCGAAAGTATTCGGCCCCCTTTGAACTTTTCAACCTTTTGCCACATTTCAGGCTTCAAACATAAAGATATAACTTTTTTATTTTTTGTGAAGAATCACCAACAAGTGGGACACAATTGTGAAGTGGAAAGAAATCTATTGGATTTTTGCATTGTGGGCAAAAAGTTAAATTTTGGTTTCATCTGACCAGAGCACCTTCTTCCACATGTTTGTGTCTCCCAGGTGGCTTGTGGCAAACTTTAGACAAGACTTTTTATGGATATCTTTGAGAAATGGCTTTCTTCTTGCCACTCTTCCATCAAGGCCAGATTTGTGCAGTGTACAACTGATTGTTGTCCTATGGAAAGACTCTCCCACCTCAGCTGTAGTTCTCTGCAGTTCATCCAGAGTGATCATGGGCCTCTTGGCTGCATCTCTGATCAGTCTCCTTGTCTGAGCTGAAAGTTTAGAGAGACGGCCAGGTCTTGGTAGATTTGCAGTGGTCTGATATTCCTTCCATTTCAAAATGATCGCTTGCACAGTGCTCCTTGGGATGTTTAAAGCTTGGGAAATCTTTTTGTATCCAAATCCGGCTTTAAACTTCTCCACAACAGTATTACGGACCTGCCTGGTGTGTTCCTTGGTCTTCATGATGCTCGCTGCGCTTTCAACAGAACCCTGAGACTATCACAGAGCAGGTGCATTTATACAGAGACTTGATTACACACAGGTGGATTCTATTTATCACCATCAGTCATTTAGGACAACATTGGATCATTCAGAGATCCTCGCTGAACTTCTGGAGTGAGTTTGCTGCACTGAAAGTAAAGGGGCCGAATAATTTTGCATGCACCACTTTTCAGTTTTTTATTTGCAAAAAAAGTTTAAAATATCCAATAGATTTCGTTCCACTTCACAATTGTGTCCCACTTGTTGGTGATTCTTCACAAAAAATGTAAATTTTATATCTTTATGTTTGAAGCCTGAAATGTGGCAAAAGGTTGAAAAGTTCAAGGGGGCCGAATACTTTCGCAAGGCACTGTATGCAAGGATGGGTGTTACTCTAGTGCAATGCTGACATAACATTATGAAACACTATAGGAATCCAAGAGGGTTGAATGGCTAGAGAGGAAGAGATGGGAGGACGAGAGGGAAGGAACCCTACACTATGGAGAATGTAACATCTGATATCTCTTCCTCCTTCTGAAGCCATCACCATACCATATGTTATCAGATGTCATTATGTAAGTCATGTCTTTGCTCATCTTTCTGAAGAATAAACAACTTTTCTTGAAATATTGTACGAACTAAGGATTCTTTCATTTCTACTATGAAATGAATTCCTAACATTTTGGTGGAAATGCAGCCTTGGATAAAGACAGACACACTTCTCCGTCACATACCCTCTAGGAGAGATAACACAGACATATTTACACAAAGACTTTGACAAGTTAGAATGCTATTCATCCAGAAACGCCCTTAATATAGAAGAATACTAATTACTAGATATTATTATATTCTTCATTCAACAATATACAAACAACCCTGACCTGAACCCCCACACCTTCATTACCTTTTATTAGTGTCCACCAGTGTTATAGGAGGAGTCTTTTCAGTTCTCCCATAAATGAGGAGTTTGTCTCCCATGGTTGAGACGCAGGATCTCTCATTCTATTACTAGTGTAGGACCCATGGATAATGGGGTACTTTTACGCAGTAAGTGGGCTAAGCACTATATGACCATATAGTGTGACCAAATACCCATCATTTTTGTTCAGAAATTTGGGCCAAAATTTATACTGTCACATTTCTTTGGTAAAAATAACCCAAATTAGTGGATATTACCGTATATACTCGAGTATAAGCCGAGATTTTCAGCCTCTTTTTTGAGGCTGAAAGTGCCCCCCTCGGCTTATACTCGAGTCATCGCCGTCTGCCTGCCCGATCAGCGTGTCGAGCAGACAGACGGCAGCCATTCTACTATTCAAAAGCCGCGCCTCCGTCTGTGATAGGCGGAACATTCAATTTCCCAGCAGTCAGTGGTCCGCCTATCACGGACATCCGCTCATCCTCATACTACGGACGAGGATGAGAGGATGTCCGTGATAGGCGGAACACAGACTGCTGGGAAATTGAGTGTTCCGCCTATCACAGACGGAGGCGCGGCTTTTGAACAGTGGAATGGCCGCCGAGGCGCCGACGAAGAGCGGCGATCCTGGCATGGCAGAAGGACGGAGGCTCGGGACGAGACGGGACGGAGGCTCGGGACACAGGTAGGCTGGACACACAAGGCTGCACGGACACACACACAGGGATGGATGGACACACACACAGGCATGGATGGACACACACACACAGGGATGGATGGACACACACACACAGGGATGGATGGACACACACAGGGATGGATGGACACACACACACACAAGGATGGATGGACACACACACACAGGGATGGATAGACACACACACACAGGGATGGATAGACACACACACACAGGGATGGATGGACACACACACACAGGGATGGATGGACACACACACACAGGGATGGATGGACACACACACACAGGGATGGATGGACACACACACACAGGGATGGATGGACACACACACACAGGGATGGATGGACACACACACACAGGGATGGAGGACACACACACACAGGGATGGATGGACACACACACACAGGGATGGATGGACACACACACACAGGGATGGATGGACACACACACACAGGGATGGATGGACACACACACAGGGATGGATGGACACACAGGGATGGACGGACACACAGGGATGGACAGGCATGTCTCACCCTCGGCTTATACACGAGTCAATAAGTTTCCCAGTTTTTTTGGGGTAAATTGGGGGCCTCGGCCTATACTCGAGTATATACGGTATTTGGTCTCTGTGAAAGTTATAGAGTCTACAAGCTATGGTGCAGATCATTGAAAATGTATCACATCTGATCACACCTGATGCACTGACGGCCTCTCATTTCTTGAGGCTCTGA
This sequence comes from Lithobates pipiens, assembly GCF_037356315.1. Lineage (NCBI taxonomy): Eukaryota > Metazoa > Chordata > Amphibia > Anura > Ranidae > Lithobates > Lithobates pipiens. The sequence goes on from NW_027507788.1 coordinate 19,313,386, forward strand.
AATGTCAGGAAAGTATAAACAACCCCCTGAAATGACCCCTTTTTCAAAAGTAGACAGTCAAAAGGTATTTAGTATGAGGCATGTTGAGTTGTAATTTTTTTCCCACAATTCTTGGGAAAATTAAGATTTTTTTTTCACAAAATTGTCATAACAAGTTATTTCTCATACACAGCATATGCATACTTCTAATTACAC
>NW_027507788.1:19313780-19343780 GCF_037356315.1 Lithobates pipiens
CAATAATTGGGAGGATTATCAGAGAGGTTAAAGCCTAATTAAACGTTCAGCTTAAGATCAGATATCACATTAAGGTCTAACAATTCATTTTCTTTCTAAATCAACCACAACCTAAGTGGGAAACCCTGGCCCCTGTCAGCATGGTACAGAGAAGGACCCTTGTTTTCTACATGGAAGCAGTGGCCTCATCGCAGAGGTCTGACATGCCCCCAGCCGAGTCAGAGCTGTATCTCTGCGATCAGCAAAGCTCATGTGTTTTACTGGTTTGAAAGGGGGGGGGGGGGGGCCTGAGTGACAGTTTTGAAAATGTGGTCACCCTAGTCTGGACAGCAGGACAGGAAGTGAGGCAAAGTTCCTCTATCGGGGCCTCGAATAGCATTAAATACTTGACAATGGTTCTAATCATTTCGCAGTCTATCCAAATCAAGAACAAAAAAACGTTTTGGCTGGACAATTTAAAGAGGAGGTCCACCTAAAAAAATAAATATTAAAAGCCATTAGCTATAAATACTGCAGCTGCTGACTTTTAATAAATGGACACTTACCTGTCCCAGGGTCCAGCGATGTTGGCAGCCGAAGCCGATCGATTGCTCGGCTCTCAGCAGCTGCCGCCGCCATCCTCGGTGAGGGAATCAGGAAGTGAAGCATTGCGGCTTCACTTCCCGGTTCCCTACTGCTCATGCACGAGTCACGCTGCGCATCCTAACTGGTCCAGCGTGGGAGGCGGGAAGAGGCGTGGGAATCTATGCCCGGAAGTGGGTGCAAATACCTATCTGCACCCCCTCCCCCCTGAAAGGCGCCAAATATGACACCGGAGGGGGGGGTTCCGAAAAAAGGAGGTTCAATTTTTGTGTGAACCTCCACTTTAAACATGTCCTCGCTACTCCTCCAGTCTTCCACTTTAATGACTCCTCATCTAGGGGCATCTTCTTCCTAGTCTGAAACTACACTGGGGGGTTATTTACTAAATGCAAATCCACTTTGCACTACTGCAAAGTACACTTGAAAATGCACTGAAAGTGCACTTGGAAGTGCAGTCCCTGTAGATCCGAGGGGGACATGCAAGGAAAATAAAAAACAGCATTTTAGCTTGGACGTGTTTGGATAATAAAATCAGCAGAGCTTCCCCTCAGATTTACTTCCAAGTGCACTTTCAGTGCAATTTCAAGTGCACTTTGCACTTGTAGTGCAAAGTGGATTTGCCCTTCGTAAATAACCCCCAGGGTGTCAATAAATGAAAGGTATATTGGTGAATTGGCGCTGCTAAATGGTAAGAATGTGGCAACTCGTGTTATTTTGAAAAATTTAATAATGTATGTGCTGTCTCTTTAAAACATCATCATATAAAAGTGCAAACTGTGTTCTTTGTGCATACACAATAAATAAAGTGCTCAAGTTCTGATCAATGATATTCAATATTGAATGTTTTTTGTGTATAATATTTTATATATATCTCTCTCTTTATATATATATATATATATATATATATATATATATATATATATATTATATATATATATATATATATATATATATATATATAGTGTATGCACACACAGCCGTTTGCACTTTATACAACATTTTTTTTTTTAAAGAGACAACAGATTACCTTAGTTAATTTTCTAAATAACACAAATTTCCACATTGGTACCATTTACCAGCGCCAAATCACCCATATACATTTAATTTTATCCCTTCACAGATCCCACACCTGTGGGCACAGCTAGGGTGGGCTGCAGCTAATTTTCATCTCCTGGCGTGGAAAATATTATATATATTTTTCAAACAGAGAGTCAATGCAGAGCCCGATATCAGCAATATTTTTGGGTATATTTACAAAATATCAAAATATCTGACACAAATCAGCCCCGGATGCATCCTCTCACCTTACGGCTGTCTAAAAAGTTACAATGTAGAGTCTGATCATTGGGGGACAGGAGACTGGGGAAATGCTTCTTCCTGCTTGCAGCAAACTGATGACATCATCATGTAGAAAACGCTAGAGGAGAAAAGCCGCACCGGCCCCAGCAAGGCCACACAGTAAAAAGTACATTTTAGCTTGATGAGAGCTTCTAGTTTGTGTTGGAAAATAAATTCCTAGTAAAATCCTCATTTACATTATGGACCATTCTAGAACTATAATACAGTATATAAATGTATTTTGTTGAAGTTACGAACACAATTTTTTTAGCGGACGTTTTTGTCATCTACAGTATTTACAAGCAATGTCCAACCGACCCCCCCCCTGTTACCTTTGTCTGTTATTTGCGCCTGAATTTCTATCTAGAAAACTAGAAAACCCCGATCTGGTCTTTACAATTAAAAAATATATAGCTGTTTGCTTTCTATGTTACAACCCATAAAGTTGTTTCTTGCGTCCCGACAACTCATAAAATCATATTCCGCTTTAATGATTCACCTTCAACAATCATCTAGCATAGTGCCAGGGAGATCGGTGTCCAGGTAACATCTCTATCAAGATCCTAATGGGTAAATGAAAACATGAATCGCATCGGTGTCGGACTGGTGTGCGCTCTGCTCCTACTGATCCAGTATGGTGAGTCATTTCACTACCATTTCATTTATTATCATCCTAAAATAAGCTACAAGGCATAGAAGCTTGCACTCAAGTTTACGGTCAATGTTCTCTGTAGTAGAGCAGGTACAATGATAAAAGTTAAAAGGACGACGATGAAGATAAGTACAGTGGGAACAATGGCCCCAATACATCGAGCAGCACGTAAACTGCCAAGATAATGTCTACATCAGTTTTTCTCAACCTTTTCACCCCTGAGGAACCCTCAAAATAATTTTCAGGTCTCAGGGAACCCCTGGTAAGATTATGTCATTGGGAAATTGCCCCTTACACTGGCAGTGGTAAGGGGGAAGAACGCCCTTACAGATTGGCCAGATTGACACCACTGCAGTTATGCTGCTGCCGATTCCAAGTGGCGTTGGACCTGGAACTAGGCAGGCACCATCAGATGGAAGGTCAGTTAGCGAGATCTCAAGGAACCCCTAGCCACCTGGTTGAGAATGGATTGTCTATATTGTGCGTTTGGCAGTTCAGCACAGTAGTTCAGGCAGAAACAAAAAAATATCTACAAATAACAGTGTTCCACTCCGGGAAGCCTGCAAGTGAACCTTTCCATGTCTAAACCCTACAGTCTCTACCCTATAATGTGCTCTCTACCATTTCTGATTTCAATAGTGTCCTTTTTTTCAATTTTTTTTTTCCTTTATCCCTCTTCTCCACAGCTTTTACAGTATATATTTCTGCATTCATTACCTTCCAATTATTCTGAACCCACATACTGACACAACCTCCAGGACATTGAGGCATGTGTACTCACATAAGTCTCGCTTTCCTTACCCTTCTGTTTTTCCTAACTCAAGAATATTTCCCTCAATTCTTGCCCTTTACAACAGAACTTTCACCCCTCACCCAGCACCGTAATTTCTCATGCAGAAGATGCAATCCACACACTCTAAACTATAATCACCCTGCTTCTAATGCAGGCCATACACGGTCGAATTTCGAACAAATTTTATTTTCAAAATCAGAAAATTCGTTTTTTTTTGTGATCCGATGATGCCACCATTGATTTTCGAAATTTCACCTCATGTTGCTACAGAAAAGAATTTTTTGGCCGGGAATCTTCTTTTCTCTCCATAAATTTTCTTTTATCTCCGTACATTTTCTTTTCTTATTACATTTCTCGCACGATTCTCCCATCATTGATTAGAAAATCGTTAGTTTTTCTAAAAATTTCCAACATGTCCGATTCCTCAAATTTTATTTCCGCAAGAAAATCGGCTGTTGCTGCAGCCCACTAATGGTGCGAAATTCATATGAAAATTCTTAGATACGATTTTCGAAAGAAAATGCTTTCGAAATTCGAACCGTGTATGGCCGGCATTGGAACCATCCACCCTTCTCACGTGCCCTCTGGAAAGGACCGTTCTGTGACCTTTATATACCCAACTCCTTAAACCTACTCGCTATTACTGAAACTTGACTTTAGGAATCCAACTTTGCCTCTCCAGCTGCTCTCTTCCATGGTGGCCTCCGCTGGTCTTACTCGCCCAGACCCAGTGGATGAAGGGAGGTGGAGTTGGAATCCTTCAATCCCCACAAAAGATTTTTAAAGTTCTTCCTACACCTCCTTCCCTACATTTCTCCTCTCAATCTTCTTTTCTCACATTTTCGGAGGTTTGTTGTGATTAAATCAGCCTACTGGACTAGTTTCCTGCTTTCTTGACAACTTCTCTGCCTGGCTACCTTTCTTTCTCTCCTGTGAAATAATCACACTCATTCTTGGTAACCAACATTCCTCTAATGCCAGCACTTGGCTATCTCTCAACCTTACTCATCTTTTGACCTAACACTATGGACATACATGCTTACCCACCTTCGACTTTATAGTCTCCCACCTCTGCAACCTCTCCAACACTCCTTTTTCTCTCTCTTAGCAGTTTCACATTCTCCTCATCTGTCACCCCCATCACTACAACCAGCAAACTATTACCCATAGACATTTTCACAATATTAACCCTTCCCTACTCTTCACTCTTCACTACCTGTATGATAACATTTCACCCCTGCCCTGCACACTTCTGTCTACAACAGCTTGTACTGGTAGACAACCCTGGCAAACAGACAACACTAGAAGTCTCAAAAGACATAGCCGTGCTCTTAAGTGTTTGTATCCCAGGACAATGACAATCACTTCAAAAACAGAGGACCTCAAACGACTCCCCCGTCTCGCTCTCCTCAATAGGAACCTCAGTGTAACTCAGTTATCGCCAACCTGAAGGTGATCTTATTTTAAACAAAACCTTTCCTAAGAGAGACACTAATGCCATTGATGACCTCCTAAAAATTATATTAGCCAGTGGAAGACTTAAGCCCCGTACACACGATCTGACTTTCTGATGGGAAATGTTGGATGTCAGGCTGTTGGTGGAAAACACGACCATGTGTATGCTCCATCAGACAATGGTTGTCGGACTTTCCGCTAATAAATGTTGGATGGCAGGTCTTCAAAGTTTCCATCAACAAATGTGGGTTGTTGGATTTTCTAATCATGTGTACACAAGGGTGAGGACCAAGGACAAAAGACCAAAGTAAAAACACGCATGCTCAGAAGCAGAAGTGGTCGGTCTTGTAAACGAGCATTCGTAATGGAGAATTAACATTTGTGACGTGGCAAATTATGAAATCTCCAAATGCAGCGCACAATTCTCTTCTTTAATGGGATAATATTAATAATGAAGCTGCTTTGCTGGCGATACTGATGGAGTTATTGCAAACTAATTTTCAAAAGGCTTTTTTATTCTAGTGATAAAGAATATGTTTTTTTGTTTGTTTTGTTTTCCACAACACCATTATCCCGTCGTTTTTAAGATCAAAGATACAACTATGTTGGTGTCCCTTGTCAATTTTACATTGTATTTTTTAAAATGTAACTGCCGACTCCCAAACTGTCATTTGAAGTAAAATACAGTATTATTCTACATCATTTTTTTATTGTGCATTAAAAAACAAAAAAACTAATAAAATTAGACATGCTATCTGCCAATAGAACTTAACCAAAAACTGCATTCTATGCATCCAAAAATATACCAAATCAAATCATTATTCAACCAAAAAAATAATGTCAAAGCAATAACTCCAAGGCCAATAATAAATAACACATTATCTCCTCCGATTCCGCAACATGCCTGGTTGAGGAACGGCCATTCAGAAAAAAACTGAAAAGCGCTAAATGAAAAGCGCTAAATAAAAAAGTTAAAAGAAAAGCGCGAATCAACACTCAAACTTCTACTAACATGAAATTAGCAGAAGGAGCCCAAAGGGTGGCGCTAAAGAGCCGAAAAACCATGTAGTAAGTCACTACGTACATTTGTGTGACTGTGTATATGTAAGACAAGTTGGAGCCAACGCCCTTCGGACAAAATTCCACGGTTTTGTTGTCGGAAAGTCCGATCGTGGGTGCGAGGCATATGGTTCATAATTTTACAGGATTCACAGTGTTATTCACACAACTGGACGTTGGTCCATCTGTATTTTGCTACATTTTCCAAAGAAGATTAACCCTATTTGCCCATCATCAAAAGAGGATTTGCCATACAACATACTAGAGGGATTGCAAATACAACCAAGATTTGTTTGAAACATTTAAATTGAAGATTTGCAAATCAGCATACAACAGATGAGAGAGATTCCAATTACAAACCAACAGCTGCCACATTACACAAAAAGGAGCCCCCTCTTTAAATTCCCTTTTAGACAGACGTCCAAGTGTAGTCCTGGGATGTTTTTGGGGTCCCGTACTCCAAAAGTAATGTTTATATGGCTCAATGGACCCTTTGAAATGAAATGTCAGCACGGTCATCAAAACAAGAGGTGGGGTGGTAATCCTCAAAATGGGATTCAACCGTTCAACTGTCTATGAGGGCTTTTTTCTCAACTTGGAGACATTTCCTTTTACCCTCCATTCAGTTGCTTAGACAGTAACCATTGCTGACCCCTTTTTGAAAAGATATACGATTCAAGGAATAATATTTGTGGGATTTTTAGGGTGCACATTTCCAACAAAGTTATTGAATAAATAAGAATTTATTAGAAAAAAGTTAAACATCCAAAGATAAGTATTGATATTGCAGTACATTTACATGTGCAAACTGATTTAATCTCTACACGTTTTACCTTGATTATTGGCTTCTTCAGAAGAATTATTGATATCAGGCACATTATACACTAGATATAGAAAATAGTTTTTAAGAAAACATATACTGTATTTATCGGCATATAACACGCACTTTTTTCTCCTTAAAATCAGGGGAAAATAGCGGATGCGTGTTATACACTGATCCTCCATGATTTTTGAGCCTCTGGGTGGCTTTCAGCCGCCTTTGGCCCTTCTCGTGGCTTTCGGCCTTTCTCGTGGCCGAAAACCGCCGAGAATGGCCGAGAGCGGCCGAAAGCCGCCGAGAAGGGCCAAAGGCAGCCGAAAGCTGCCGAGAAGGCCCGAAGGCGGCCAAGAACTACCGGGCTCCGCCGAGATACACAGGACATCTCGGTGGCGCCATTTTTAAAAATAGAACCTGAAAATAACACTGACAAGGGGACAACGATGGACAAGGCTGCATTACAAGGCTGCAATGATAGACAGACTGCAATGATGGACAAGCTGCATGACAAGGCTGCATATGACACTGACAAGGCTTCAGATGGACACTGATAAGGCTGCATTGATGGGCATTTAAATGTAAGTTTTTTTTCCTTAAACTTCCCTCCTAAAAGGTTTTTTCCTTAAAATTCCCTCCTAAACTTGGGGTGCGTGTTATACGCCGGCGCATGTTATACACCGATAAATGCGGTAACATAATAAATGGTCAAAATAGATAACAGGTATGCAACAAACATATACAGATTTAAACATTCATGAACTGGCAACGTGTACGGCGCAAAAACTCCAATAAAGGTCAAGGCACCAGAGTCATAGGGGTATAGAGAATCAGATAATCAGGTATAACCATAGAGGGGGATGTATCTTTAAATACACAACTGTTTATATGATCCAACTGGAAAGGAGAGTAATAAGAACAATTTAAAACTGGGGATATAGAAAATCCCCAAATCATTGTCATTAAAATCCAAGAGGGGAACCTGATCTCTGGTTTTACCCCACAGACAGGATCCTTTGATATGTTGCAAGACTTCAGATTGATTGATAACTTCCAATCCCAGAATAGATAGAAAAAGTTGCAAAAGATCGAGAGATGAGATGGATTGGTTTCTGAAATTTCATAAAGTCAAAATATGACCCCTGAATCAAAGATAAAAAGCAATCCAATCACTATTTTATTGTTCCAGAGCTTCAAAACGATTGAAAAAATATTAGAGGGATAGATAAAGTTAAACCAGAAGTTCCACAGTAAATCTCTCCCCTCCCTTCCTTAATCTTTGCACGCAGGAATTAGCTTCATCTTACTATCGGGCTAACAAACATGAAGGAAACCAAAATTTATATTATAAATAAGTAAACTAAAGCTCAGCAGGTGCAACGTCCTAATGGAACAAGTAGAATAAAGATGTGGGCAAACAGTTAGGTGGCAATCGCTGGGCCATTGGGTGGGGTAGCAGTTTGTGGTATTATCATCATTGAGCACATTTGTAAAAACATAGAACATGCAAGCAACAGAACATGAATCTAGGAAACACGCAACTATTTAAAGCGGTAGTAAACCCGCTATTTTTTTTCTTTTTTTTAACACCTGCAAAGCAAAAGGCATAATGAGCTAGTATGCACCGCATACTAGATCATTATGAAATACTTACCTTAGAACGAGGCCCCGACATCTGGCACGATCCACGCCAAGGAAGCTGACATGCTCCCTCGGCGTTTCTTCCGGGTATCGCGGCTCCGGCGCTGTGAGTGGCCGGAGCCGCGATATCGTCACTCCCGCGCATGCGCGCAGGAGATTTCATTCCGGCTGGCCACTGCCGGATTTTCAGGCCGAGAATCCCCTCGTGCGCATGCGCCGCTGCAGTCAGCGGCGCATACCGAGGGGAATATCTCCTAAACCGTAAAGGTTTAGGAGATATTTTTTTTACCTACAGGTAAGCCTTATTATAGGCTTTCCTGTAGGTAAAAGTAAAAAAAAAAAAAAGAGTATACAACCACTTTAGGTGGAAGTAAACCCATTAAATTAACAGTGTCAAAAAACAGTTACATTTCCGGTATGCCAGAAATGTAACTGTCACATTGGTTGTGCTCTCAACCAAACTGTTAAACCATCCAATGGCTGCTGTCATAACTGATCACATGTGCAACAACATGGCAGTTGAAGATTAAAACAGAGGTCAAGATGGCAGCTTCCTTGGCTGAAAATGATAGGAGGGTTTACTTCCACTTTAAGCATGCAGCAACAAAATTACAAAACAGCTGTGTATTGTAACCAATCAGCTTCTAACATCAGCTTATTCAGTTAAGCTTTGGCAATAAAACCTGGAAGCCGATTGGTTTCTATGCAGAGTTCCACTGGTTTTTGCATGCGTAGTTTTAGTAAATCAACCCCAATGGGCATTGCGATACTCTGCTATATCTAAAGCTGTAGCTAAATTTTTATTTACACAGAAACCTATGCATTGTAGTGCGTTCAGGTATGACTGTGCTCTAGTTGACTGCCCAGGATTTCAAGCACAGAGGTTGCAAATACACAAGAAAATGGTTTCATAGACTTTACCAACAGCCTGATTTTCATACATTTTTGTAAAATGCCCTGTATGCTGTCTTTGCATGCCCGTGTTATAGATAGCAGATCACACCCCACAGTATCACATAATTATTTTGTGTTTGTGAACTATTCCTAGGCAGTGGAGCAGATGTGATTATAACAAGTCCAGATCCTTCTCCAACCATACGGACTGGAGATCCCATCAACCTGACCATTTCCTACAGCTCAACTCCCACAATGATAATGTGGACCGCCAACGGCAGTATTGTGGTTTTATGGCTGAATGGAGCACAAATTCCTGCTGCCAAATACAAGACTCGGCTGATGCTACAGGAAAAAAATATACTTCTCACCGATTCCACCACGGCAGACACCGGAGAATACATGGTGAAAGTTATTGATACAAACAGTGATTCTGGTAACTTTACGTTCAATGTGGTTGTCAGAGGTGAGTCTGTTGGATAATTTGGTTCCCTTGGCTAAAATTACCATGCTTAGCCAAATACAGGAGTAACGTGTAACATGGTCCAAATGGTGGGGTTAGCCTTTAACGTTTACAGTGTACTTTCTGGTGATTGCACCATTCAGGGCTTATGCTATAGATTGGCATTGAGTGGGTAGACCTTTCACTCCTTGTGTGAGGTAGAGAAAAGAAGAACTTCCCTGATGAATCTTTGCAACTTCAGCTTGCTATCATTTTACCAAACATGAAGGAAACCAAAATTTCTATTATAAATGAGTAAACTAAAGCTTCACAGGTCCAACCTGCTAGTGAAACAATTAGAATAAAGACGTTGGCATACTGTTAGGTAGCCCTCTCTGGGCCACTGGGTAAGGTAGCTGTTCTTGGTATATTATTTGTAAAGACCTAGAACATGGGTCTTCAAACTATGGCCCTCCAGTTGTTCAGGAACTACAATTCCCATCATGCCTAGTCATGTCTGTGAATGGCAGAGTTTTACAATGCCTCATGGGATTTGTAGTTTGGCAACAGCTGGAGGGCCGCAGTTTGAGGATCCCTGACCTAGAACATGCAGCTACAGAACATTAAGCTAGGAAACGCGCAGCTACAGAACACACAACTACGAAGCCCGCAACAACGAAAACGACAAAACATGCAACTACAGGACACGCAACTACTCCCTGAGGTCAATAGGTTTATTTGGTTATTTGTGCCCCAGTTTGAGTTTAATGATTTTCTTTGCTAAAAAGCTGAACATTAACTGTACCCCTTGTTTTAACAGACAGAGTCCAGGAAATCCAAAGTAATGACACAGGCATATATAAAATGGGGGAAAATATCAGTCTGACCATCTGGTATGACGGGAACCCATTAGGAATATTTTGGAACTATAACAGTGACCCGTTCGCCATTAGATCACAGGCATACAACTACACTTCGACCACATTTAATGGACGAATGATCCTCAAAGAGAGTGGATCTCTGCTAATTTATAACACCACGAATGAGGACGCAGGAAATTACTCTATCACTGTGACAACAACTATTGTCCCCGGCACACGGATATTTCAGGTTAAATTCTTTGGTAAGCGAGCTACTTTACATATACATTATATATGTACACAAACATATTTTATATCTCTCTCTCTCTATATATATATATATATATATATATATATATATATATATATATATATATATATACACACACACACACACACACACACACACACACACACACACATATACACAAACACACTTGTTGATGCACTGTTCAATGCACATTACATGCCACTGACATGGGGCGTGTGGTACAATGGAAGGTACCTTAGCGGGCCATTTCAAATGACTGGCACTGCAACCCACCGCACTACAGATTGTGAGGTTTTATCACGTTACCACAACTCATTAGTTGGTAGCCAACCTTAAAGTGTTTGTAAACCCTTACAACACACTTTGATCTACAGGTAAGCCTAGATTAAGGTTTAGGAGATATTTGCTGAAAGACAGGCACCGCTGTCTACGGCGTAGACAGCGGAGCGCAAGCGCACTGAGCGCGCCGTGGTCAACGGCGATATGCCGTGAGTGGCGGCTCCCTTGCGCATGCACGGGAGTGACATCATCGCGGCTTCACCGAATGACAGCGGTGGAGCAGCGAGACCCACCGAGAAGATGGATGCGCCGGACTACAGGGGACAGCGGTGACTTCGCTGGCTCCTGTGTCAGGTAAGTGACACATAACGGGCTACTATGCGATGCATAGTAGTCCATTATGCTTTACCTTTGCAGGAAATGAAAGAGCCCTCACATATACCCAGTGAAGTAACTGGCCTCCGGTGATCCACATAGAGGATACAAATCCTTCAGCATAAATTGTACCTGTTTATCCTCCGTCTTCTCTTCCCTACAGCCAAAGTCGAGAATTTATAAATTCACCAGGGAAGATTACGTGCGATTAAATGTGCCTACTTACAGTATTTAAGGCGCCAGCACATACCTGTAGCTAATTACTTTATTTACGATATATATCAGTCAGTTGTTGGAAGTCCACCCTATTGAGCATTGGCTTTGTATGGTTTTAATGTTTTATAATGATGTTTAATAAAACTATTGGAGGATAACAATTACCAATACTGACCCATGGTAGTGGATACATAAAGAGTGGGATCTGGGACATATTGAGAGTCCCAAGCGCTTGTATGGAGATATCATTTGTTTGTGCCCTTTGTCTACTTCCAAGTGGTTTTATCTCCAGCAGGTACAGTCTCCTCAGTCGTCCTGTTCATTGTTGTTTTTATTGGCACCAGACCGATAGTTTCCCAGTGCTACACCTTTCATCCAATTTTTAAACTGCTGCATTATAAATTCCAAAAAGCCAATATAAAAGGAATAGTAGTGTGAAAAAAAGCACTTGTGGGTTTAACCAATTATTTTTTTTTGTACAATTCACCTTTAAAGGTGGCCATGACAGGGGGTATGCTCTATGCCTACATACGTTTGCTAATAGGTACACCTTGTTCCCATCTCAGAAAGTTAGGAGGTATGGAAACACAACTAGGAATTATGGCAAAGAGATCTCACTGATGATGTATCCAAGGCATAAGAAGCCAGAAGCTGTTCACTTATTGGTTGAAAATCCCTTTGAGGTATCTGGGGTAATGGATGGAGCAGAGTCATCCATATTATATGAGAGTAAATCAGGGGTAGGAGAAGAGCACAGAGCATAGTATCACAAAAGAAGAGCCAGATAATGGAGGAAGTAGGGCCTTCCATCAGTACAGGGAATGCCAAAAGGATAGAGTGTCTGGGAATTGGGCAGAGCAGGGACCTTCTTCAGCAACGCAAGGAGGTTGATTTACTAAAGGGAAATTTACTGCGCAATGCAAGTGCAACTGCTCCAGAGCTTAGTAAACGAGGTAAAGCTTCCAATCATACGCAAGGAAAATTTAAAAACAGCAATTTTGCTCCTCATTTTAGAGCGTCCCCTCAGATCTACAGCAAGTGCACTACCAGTGCACATTATATTTGCCTTTAGTAAATCAACCCCAGAGTATGTTATTGGGATAGAGGAGCTGGATAATGGATGGAGCAGTGCCGTCCTCCAGCACAGAGAATGCCATTATGATAGGGAGTCTAAATAATGGGCAGAGCAGGGTCTTCCAGCAGTTCTGGGCAATCATGGTATCCTTGGGTCACTCTACTATGGGAATATCATGAAATAAAGTCAACCAATACTAAAAAGCCATTCACAGTTCCAACCTGCCTATTGATCAGTAGGAAAAACTTCAGTGAATCCAACATGCTTAAAATTTTCATACAACATGGGAACAAATGACATTGCAAAGGTCTAATCTACAACATCCACCGACTTTTTTCTCTCAACAGACATCATAACGAATGTGAACGTGCTACAAACACCAGCGGTCATAATTGAGAGTACCCCCGATGTAAATCTGTTGTGCAGGGCCGCCTCGGGTTCTGGATCTGTGACATGGCAGAAGGATGGTCAGCCATTGACTAATGATAGTTCACACGTTCTACTAGACCGGACCCTCCAGATACTGACTCCAAATAGAACTTTCTCTGGGACCTATAGTTGCAACATGTCTAACCCGGTCAGCTGGAATGTCGGATCCATAGTGATGACCGTATACTGTAAGTAGGATCTGGGAGTAAGCAACACATATTAAAGCCCAATTGAGCTATTCGTCTATACAAGTTAAAGTATAACTAAAGGCAGAACTTTTTTTTTTAGTTTTGATAGAGTGGAGATGGATTAGGACACCTATCAGTTTTTATTACTGTCTATGTCATTAAGAAGATTCACCCTCTCTAATTATCCCTTTTATCATTATCATTGAAAGTGAAAGTAAAAGAAAATCCCCAAATTTTGGGTTGTCCCCAGAGGAGTAACAGAGGGGAAATCAATGGGGACACAAGTTCTGGATACCTGAGTGTCCTCAAGGAATGTGCTTAATTTGCAGGGACTTTCTCTTACTTCCTGTTTGGCAATGGGACAGGATGTAAAGGGAAATCTCCACAATGGAACAAAGATGACAATAAAAAAAAAGTGACAGGGGTTATAGCTCATTATGATATAAACTCACTTGCCGGATATCGGCATTGCTTTCCTCACACTGCCACAGCATGAGGAGAGGAGAGAGCCAGTAACCTTCAAATGTAAAAAGGGGCATCTACACTGATAATCAGGGCACTTATCTGTGTCCTGATTATCAGTGCAGCCCCATCAGTGCTGCCTATCAGTGGCAATCAGTGCTGATAGCGCCACCTATTAGTGCTGCCTATCAGTGCCCATCAGTACTGCCCATCAGTGCCACCTATTAGTGCCAATCAGTGCTGCCAATCAGTGCCACCTATTAGTGCTGCCTATCAGTGCCCATTGGTGCCACCTATTAGTGGCCAGTGCCAATCAGTGCTGCCTATCAATACCCATCAGTGCCACTTATCAGTGCCCATCAGTGACAACGTAAGAGGCAGCGGCCTCTAGCAGAAGCTGTTGCAGAGCTACAAGTCCCATGAGACATTGCAAGACCGACAGCCAGGGCACAGATAAAGGGGTACCGCTAGTCCAGACCACATCAGTTCAGATGGAGGGCCTAGGCAGCAGGGTAATTCGGATTGTGGAGGGGGGGCTATCAGTGCAGTGTGGCAGGGGGGCAATTACTGGAACTGGTCTTCCGTGTGGCTCTCCCTGCAGCAGCTGAAAGCTAGCTTCTCCTCCTCTCCCTCCCTCGTGGCTCCCAAACAAAATTTATGTCCTTTTTTCCCAAAAATAGAGCTTTCTCTCGATACGTATTCTTCTATATATTTTTGGTAAATAAATAATAAGCGATTATTGATTTGTTTGCACAAAAGTTATAGCATTTCCAAAATAGTGGATAGTTTTATGGCCTTTTTATTAATCCTTTTTTTTTTTTTTTTTTACTAGTAATGGTGGCGATCAGTGATTTTTATCGTGACTGCGACATAACAGCGGACACATCGGACAATTTTGACACATTTTTGGGACTATTGTCATTTATACAGCAATCAGTGCTATACAAATGCACAGATTCCTGTGTAAATGACACTGGCAGTGAAGGGGTTCACCACTAGGTGGCAGTGTAGGGGTTAAGTGTGTCCTAGGGGCATGTTTCTAACTGTGGGGGGGGGGGGCGTGGCTGTGTATGACAAGTAACTGATCTCTGCGCCAATCACACGGAGCAGAGATCAGTGTCCTGTCACTAGGCAGGGTGGGGAGATGCTTGTTTACATTAGCATCTCCCCGTTCTTCCTCATTGTGAGATGATCGCAGGTATCCCGACCGATGCGTGCCACCGACGGCGCACAGGCGATGGCGTGGTGCCATATTTAAAAAGGGACGTACCTGTATGCCCATTTGCCTGTCCGTACCATTTTGCTCACGTACATCTGCGTGCGCCGGTCGGCAAGTGGCTAATTTTGTAAGTTAGGTTGCATCTGTGCTAATAATGATTTAAGTGTATTTTTAGCAAAAATATTATGATATCTTTTTGGAGGTAGGCTGTATGGGGGTCCCATGGTTTCTAACAGCGGCCCACCTAAATATATTTTCAAGAGGAAGAGGCATAATAGGACTTGTAGTTTCCCCAACAACTGGAGGGTTGAAGTTTGCCTTCCCCGACATCTTCAGGCAGAGACAGGTCACACCAAGACAGTCAAAGAGCATGAAGCTCCAGGCTCCCCAGATACCCTACAAGGAAATACATGCTGTGCAATACACAAGAGGAGATGGTCTCTCGGTGAGTGACAGCATGAAAACCTGAACCCTGTGCAAACTAGCTTCATTATTCATTGACAACCGAATAGTTCTAATAACTGGCGGTTGGTTTTGGTCCAAGAAAGATCTGTTATTTTTCTATTTATAAAATATATGTCTTCTTTCACAGTCCCGGTGGAGAGTGTTACAGTGACCCAATCGCTCCCGTTGGTGAGTGAGAGAAGCCCTGCTGTGAATCTCAGCTGTAGCACCCCTAGTGGTAACAGTGAGACAGTGACATGGACAAAGGATGGGCAGCCTATAATTAATAACAGTACCCACAGTCTATTGGCTCGGAACCAGACTCTTCAGATAACAGCCCCCAAGAGGGCGTTCACTGGAATGTATAGCTGCAACATGTCTAACGCAGCCTACTGGAGTTCGGGGTCCCTCCTGCTCCGTGTCTATGGTAAGTTGTAGCACACAATGTCTGGTCTGTGTCACCTGTGACTGTTTTGAACACAACATAGAACGTCAATGACTCCAAACGTACACATTCTTATGCCCCGTACACACGGTCGGATTTGCCGACGGAAAATGTGCGATCGGATCATGTTGTTGGAAAATCCGACCGCGTGTGGGCTCCATCGGACTTTTTCCATCGGATTTTCTGACGTACAAAGTTTGAGAGCAGGATTTAAAATTTTCCGACAACAAAATCCGATCGCGGAAATTCCGATCGTGTGTAGACAATTCCGACGGACAAAGTGCCACACATGCTCAGAATAAACTTAGAGATGAAAGCTATTGGCTACTGGCCCGTTTATAGTCCCGACGTACGTGTTCTACGTCACCTCGTTCAGAACGTTCGGATTTTCCAACAACTTTCTGCAACCGTGTGTATGCAACACAAGTTTTGTCCAAAATTAGTCGGAAAAAAAATCTGACGGATTTTGTGGTCGAAATGTCCGACTGTGTCTACAGGGCATTAACGGTGTGATAGAACAGAGGTTAAACCAAACACTCTTCAAACAGTAATGGGGTCTAAAATGTATCTTCTGTAAAAATGTACTTTTTTTTACCTCCTCTCACACCCCAACAAGACCTCACCACTTAAAGCCAAGGAAAATAGAGTTTGTTAAAAAAAAATTAAAAAAATTATATTTTATATTATATATATATATATATATATATATATATTATACATATATATAATAAATTATACATATATACACAAACACACAGTATCTCACAAAAGTGAGTACACCCCTCACATTTATGTAAATATTGAACACTGAAGAAATGACACTTTGCTACAATGTAAAGTAGTGAGTGTACAGCTTGTATAACAGGGTACATTTGCTGTCCCCTCAAAATAACTCAACACACAGCCATTAATGTCTAAACCGCTGGCAACAAAAGTGAGTACACCCCTAAGAGAAAATGTCCAAATTGGGCCCAATTACCCATTTTCCCTCCCCGGTGTCATGTGACTCGTTAGTGTTACAAGGTCTCAGGTGTGAATGGGGAGCAGGTGTGTTAAATGTGGTGTGATCGCTCTCACTCTCTCATACTGGTCACTGGAAGGTCAACATGGCTCCTCATGGCACCTCATGGGAAAGAACTCTCTGAGGATCTGGAAAAAACAAAAAAAAAAGGAATTGTTGCTCTACATAAAGATGGCCTAGGCTATAAGAAGATTGCCAAGACCCTGAAACGGAGCTGCAGCACGGTGGCCAAGTCCATACAGTGGTTTAACAGGACAGGTTCCACTCAGAACAGGCCTCGCCATGGCCGACCAAAGAAGTTGAGTGCACATGCTCAGCGTCCTATCCAGGGGTTGTCTTTGGGAAATAAATGTATGAGTGTTGCCAGCATTGCTGCAGAGGTTGAAGGGGTGGGGAGGGGGGGGGGGTCAGCCTGTCAGTGCTCAGACCATACGCCGCACACTGCATCAAATTGGTCTGCATGGCTGTTGTCCCAGGAGGAAGCCTCTTCTAAAGATGATGCACAAGCAGACTAAGGACATGGATTACTGAAACCATGTCCTGTGGTCTGATGCGACCAAGATAAACTTATTTGGTTCAGATGGTGACAAGCGTGTGTGGCGGCAACCAGGTGAGGAGTACAAAGACAAGTGTGTCTTGCCTACAGACAAGCATGGTGGTGGGAGTGTCGTGGTCTTGGCCTGCACGAGTGCTGCCGGCACTGGGGAGCTACAGATCATTGAGGGAACCATGAATGCCAACATGTACTGTGATATACTGAAGCAGAGCATGATCCCCTCCCTTCAGAGACTGGGCCGCAGGGCAGTATTCCAACATAACGACCCCAAACGCACCTCCAAGAAGACCACTGCCCTGCTAAACTCCAGACCTAAACCCTATTGAGCATCTGTGTGGCCTCCTCAAATGGAAGGTGGAGGAGCACAAGGACTATAACATCCACCAGCTCTGTGATGTCATCATGGAGGAGGGGGAAGAGGACTCCAGTGGTGATCTGTGAAGCTCTGGTGACCTCCATGCCCAAGAGGGTTAAGGCAGTGCTGGAAAATAATGGTGGTCACACAAAATTATTGACAATTTGGGCCCAATTTGGACATTTTCACTTAGGGGGATACTCATTAGACATTAATGGCTGTGTGTTGAGTTATTTTGAGGGGACAGCAAATTTACACTGTTACACAAAGCTATACACTCACTACTTTACATTGTAGACAAGTGTCATTTCTTCAGTGTTGTCACATGAAAAGTTATAATCAAATATGTACAAAAATGTGAGGGGTGTACTCACTTTTGTGAGATACTGTAAGTACACAAAATATGTCATTCCTGAGAGTTCAGATTTAAGCTCTACTTTTAAAACTCGACTCTTTTTATTTTAGCGTTGAACAGCGAGGGGAAGTTCTGGGGAGATTTGCCCTCACTTACCATAGGAACAGAAAATGATGGGAAATCTCTACAGTGACTGCCACAAAACCCTTTTTTTGTTTAGCATTTTTTTATTACCAAATTTTTTTTTTTGTAAAACTAGGGAAGGTTTAGGTCCCATTGGTTTACTATTATCTGTGTCTTCTTATCTCAAAAAAAAAAAAAAAACTTTCTTCCTAGTCCAGTAAGCATTTCCTTATTTCTTGCCCTATCTCAACAGGGTCATGAAAAGCAACAGAAACAAAAAAAAATATTCCTAAAAAGAATAAAGCTAAAATAAAAAAACACATTTGCATTTTCAAATCTAATTCTAAACAAGTTTTCCCTCTTGTATGACAGACCCGGTGGTGAATGTTACAGTGACGCAGTCACCCCAGAAGGTGAATGAGGGTGCGGCCCTTGTAAATCTAAGCTGTAGCGCCTCTAGTGGCTATACAGAAATGGTGACATGGATGAAGGATGGGCAATCTGTGACCAGCAAGAATGCCTACAGTCTGTTAGATGGGAATCGGACTCTCCAGATAAAGCAACCTGACAGGAAATCCAATGGTCTCTATATCTGCAACATATCCAACGCAGCCTACTGGGGTTCTGGGTCCCTAAATCTCACCGTCTCTTGTAAGTAATAGTAAAACACACTTTAGTCAGCCATAAACATATCAGTTTTACATGTTTTTTTCTGAGGCTAATAGTAGACACAAGATAGCAGTGTAGCGGCCATAACCATTTGTAGGGCGGCCTTGACTTAATGGGCTTACCGGTTACCTCTGCTTGGCTTGTTCTTCCATGTCTAGGGGTTCCCAGGGTTGATACCCAACAACTTGGATGCTGACACCAATAAAGTCCTTTTGGACGGGTTTATTTTGCAGTGATAACATCCAATAACACAGTCTCATATGGGAACAGAGGGCAAGGGTGAAGAACTCAGGTACCTTGAACTGCAGATAAACAAAGTCTCTAGTTCCACCCAGAGAGCAGCCACTCGCAGCTGGGCACTTCAAGGCTGAATAGATCTCTAGCCAGAGATCGTAGCAATCACCACGTTGATTCAAAACTTGAAACCATCCTATGAACATGTACAAGTTGTAACTGAGAGTGAACAGGAATTTTTTTCCTCGGTACCTGGAACGTTCCCCATTTCCTTAATAGTACTGGAAAAAGTGTGGATTTGTCAATGTCCTTCCCAACTCAGTAACCAGGAACTTCTTAGGATCCACTTGTCGGCCCTCCTCCTAAGAGTCCTCCCCCGGACACTTCCACGAGCTGTGGTGCCTATCCAAGCCGAGAGCACACCCGGACAACTTGAATCCTCCCTCAGTTACTGCGCCTCGGACCAGCCAGTTCCGAGACTTGGGAACAGACGGATCCCTACCCCAGACCAGACGGTTCCATTGGGGGTAACGGACAGGAGCATGTTGCGGGATGCCAGACACCCAGTGACCAGGACCCCTCGCGGGGCTACCCCAGTCCTGGAACCAGAACAGACCACACGGGCCTCACGAACTCCTCTCTCTAACATGTTACCCCTCAGATCTTAAGTACCCCCTCTCAGACTCCTCAGCGAGGCCTGGAACACCCGCTGATTGGTTCCGAGAAGGTCTGATACCTAAAACGTCCAACCAGGCCTGGTTCTGGCTTGTCATGTGCACCTCACCACACACATGACCAAGCAGAACTTCCAACACAGCCCAGCCAAACGGACGTCAAGGTCAACCTACATAATTAACTCTCAGAACCCCACTACTGTTCTGAGGCAAAAACTAAATTTACACCTGTATGACACTTTATCCAAAATGTCATCCTCTACAGCACTCTACACAAAACCAAAATTAAAAAAAAATGGATATAGTTTGTGTAATAGAAAAATGCAGTTTAACAGACTCTTATGCCGCTTACACATAGCCGGAATTTCCGATGGAAACAGTCTGATGGGAGCTTTTCATTGGATTTTCCAACCCTGTGTATGCCCATCGGTCTTTTTCTGTCGGCATTTCTGGCGGTCTTTAGATTGAGAGCCTGTTCTTCATTTTTTTACCAACGGAAAACCTTTCTATCGGACTTTCCGATCTTGTGTATGCAATTCCCACACGCAAAATTCAGACGCATGCTCGGAAATAATTTGCTGCATGCTCGGAAGCATTAAACTTCCCTTTTACAGTGCTGTCAAACGTGTTGTATGTCGTGGTGTTATTGACCGTCCGAATTTGGTGTGACCGTGTGTAGGCAAGACAGTTTGAACGAAATTCCATCGGAATTCCAACGGGAAAACCAGCAGAGCTTTTTCCCCGACGAGAATTCCGATCGTGTGTACGCGGCATTAGGGGGTAGATTTATGAAAAAAAGACCACATTTGGCCAATATGTGGCACCAAGTAGCCTAAAAATGTCTGATATTTAGTGCCATCTAGTGGCCAATGCGGTATTTTCCATTAAAAAAAAGAAAGTAGAAAAACTTTTGATCAGCACAGGAAATCTTCCAAAAGATGTACATACATACTTCCCTACATTTTGAGATGGAAATGAGGGACTCCTACTAGCAAAAGTATGTGGGCATAAGCCCCCTTAAATGGGAATTAACCAAAAAAAGAGATTAGTTAAATCTACAAGGGCTTTTTTCTACCACTATTATTCCTTTACACTGGCTTTTAAAATTTAAAAAAGCAGCAATTTAGAATTTGAATGAAAGGTTTAGCACTGGCAAACACTTTTTGAAAGTAGTGCATTTTATATACAACTATATAAATCAGACCAAAATGAGGGACAAATGAGGAGGAAAGAGGGACAGAGGGACATAGCTCCAAATCAGGGACAGTTGTGAGCTATGTACAAAACATTCCTAGGCATTTGTACAACTAGAAAACCTTAATGAAGCAGAAGCTCAGTCATTCACGTTAATCCTGTTCTCTTCTCCACTTAGATGCCACGCCCAGTGCCACCAGCACATATAGCATGCTGATAATTACTCTGCTGGGAGGAATTCTGCTTGCCCACTGATTGTCCTGGATATGGTCTATGACGGCAGACAGGTAAGCATATATTTTTAAAACAAAAAAGTGCAACCCTTAAAGGCCCGAGAACACCCACAAGCAAAAATATCTTTGGGTTTAGGCTAGTGAGTGGAGTTCCCGTCTGGTTTCCTCTACTACCTCTTCATGACTGCATTGGCAATATCTTACAACTCAGTTTTTAGTTCTTGTTTTCTTGTAGTTACAAAGCTGATTGAATAAGGGTGGTTGACATATCCTACTATGACATGGAAATTCTATGGTAGGAATTCTAGGCCTTGGTGATGGCTAAAGTGGGTGGATGAATCTGGTAAAACTCAGAGTTTCCATAGCTTAAGTCCTTTAGATACCCCTGGGAGATTCATTTTACATAGCATATATCAAAATGTGAATGTTTTAAGCTTGATAATGTTTTCCTTTTTTTGCTTTCTTGGTAATTTATTGTATTGAATTATTAAGCACCAATAAATTACACGGGACTGAGAACATAGACCTGTCACTTTCAGTGTCCACCCTAGAGAAGCATGCATTCGTTAACAGTACATAGACCATTCATATCTGTCTCCACCCCTGAGGGACTTGCATTATCAATTCCTTGTGAAAATGGATAGATCACTCCATTCATATCTGTCTCCACCCCTGAGGAGCTTACATTATCAATTCCTTGTGAAAATACATGGACCACTCCATTCATATCTGTCTCCGCCCCTGAGGGGCTTACATTATCAATTCCTTGTGAAAATACATGGACCACTGCATTCATATCTGTCTCCGCCCCTGAGGAGCTTAAATTATCAATTCCTTGTGAAAATTGATAGACCACTCCATTCATATCTGTCTCCGCCCCTGAGGAGCTTACATTATCAATTCCTTTTGAAAATACATGGATCACTCCACTCATATCTGTCTTAGCCCCGGGGAGCTTACATTATCAGTTCCTTGTGACAGTACATAAACCATTTATATCAGTCTCCGCCCCTGAGGGGCTTTCATTCTCAATTCCTTGTGATAATATGCAAACTTTAGTTCCAACCCCTAAGGAGCTTGCACATTTTCCAATGACAGTAGGTAAACCATTCACAACAGCTTGCCTTTTATGACACTCCTACAAGACGCACAGCAACTCTGTGGCGCTGGTGTGTTTAAGGGAGGGGAGCAAAAAACAATATAGAAACATTTATAAAATACCTTTGGTGAATATGTATTTTTTTTTTTTTTTTTTTTTATAGGTCTATGGGAAATTTTATGTGCTGCAAAAACCAAAGAAAATGAGTTCTACCTGAGTACTGCCATGATCATCGCCGCTTCCTTCCTGAGCTGCTATCAGCTACCAACTGCAAATGATTCTGCGTCCAATCCTTAAAGGATTATTTTACCTCCAGTCAGACCACCCACTGGCCCTTAATCTCTGGATTCCAGTGGTGAGATCTTTGCAACAACTTGGTCCACCTGCCTGTGAATATGGGTCTCATGAACCTCTGCAATGCTTTTACTGCCATGCGCATCCCTCTTGAGGCATCTTTCTGATTTTTCTTGGTGACCACCTGGACACAAATCAACTGAAAAATACACATTTTTGAGGGCCCATATATTTTAATGAGTTTCTATTGATTATATTGGAAAAGGCATCTGCCAAAAATCAGATGAGTGTGAATGGGTCGTCATAATAGTCAGTAAAAAAGGAAGAGTGGAGGGAAAATCTTCCAGTAGGGACATCAGTTTGGAAGTGGATATCACATCCCTTTTTCCTATCCCCTTGGAAAAATTATCGCTCACTTCCTGTTGTGTCTCCAGTAATGAAAATCTTCCCAAGGTCAAAATGACAGCAACCGATAGGTCAAAAACCTACTGGTTAGACTTAAACCAGTAGGTTTAAACCCCTACCTGTTCTATTTAAAACAAAAATACATTTTTTTTAAAAAGTATTCTTTAAACACTAAACAATTAGAGTGCAGGAAGAGAAGAAGTGAGACTGCATGTCGGGGAAGGAACTGGAATAAATGTCAGGAGATGATCACTTCTGTAGTCTGTCAGAAGATATAAACCAGTGAGGGATTCATCTTATCTGCAGTCACTTACTAACTCAAATATTGGGTTCGGTCTCGTTGGACTGACCCTTCAAGATGGTGACTGACATGAAAAATATAAAATAGAAATGTCTTTTTTCCTTGCTGTAATTTATGACTTAAATAAAGATTTAGCTTTTTGTACATGGGAACCGGCATCGTCTTGTGATTATTAATGGGTCACTATGGGTGAGAAAGTTTATGATAGAGTTACAATGAGGCGATTGCTAATGTATGACATTCCTCACTACTGGAAGAAATAGCAACAACACCCAGTTCTGTAGGCATGAAAAAAAAAAATATAATATTTAAAAAATGAAAACTCCACTTTGTGTAGCAATTATTTATGTTATTTCCAATTTAGCAATTTAGTCATTTATTATTATTAAAACGTTAATCACATTCGAGTTTCCATTACAACCAGCAGGCACTGTAATTTTCTGAACAAAAAATAAATAAATTTCAAAAAATGAAACATTTCTTCCCTTCAATATAGCAGCCTGGAGGGAGACTTTGCCCAAGAATCTCATTATACCACCCAACCTTTGGGATAATTGTTCGCTGTTGCCCCAAAGCTGCATGTTAGGTTAAGGTGGTGGTGGGTTTGTCTAAACGCAGATCAAGCAAAAGAACTGATACAGAGAAAGAAAGCGATAGATATGATAGAGAAATGGACAAAGATGGCAGTGATAGAGGTAGAAATAATAGAGATGGAAACTGAGACAATAGCGAGGAAGATAGAGATAAGAAACGCTAGAGATGGAATGGATGATACAAATAGTGATGAAGAAGATGATAGAGATGGAGAGGATGATAGCAAAAGGGATGATTGAAATGGAGAGGATTATAGACATAGAGAGTAGAGATAGAGAGGATAATAGGGATGGAGATGGTATTAGAGAAAGTGACAATAGAGATGGAGAGGATGATACAGATAGAGATAATAGAGAGAGAGAGATGGTACAGATAGAGACCATAGAGATATCGATGGAGGTGGTGAAAGGGAGGATGCTAGAGATAGAAATGATATAAATGAAAATGATTATAGAGAGTGGAGAGAGTGGAGAGAGTGGAGAGAGTGGAGAGAGTGGAGAGAGTGGAGAGAGTGGAGAGAGTGGAGAGAGAGAGAGAGAGAGAGAGAGACGGAGAGGGTATAAAATAAAGATAGAGATGGTAAGGATGATACAGCTAGAGACCATAGAGATGGAGAGGGTGATAGAGACCGAAGAACGTGTAGTAGACATGTGCACTGCTGAAAAATGTGTTTGTTTTTGTTTCCGTAGTTTGCTGTTTTTTTCAGAAATTTGGAAAATCGAAAATTCTAAATTTGGAAATCCAAAAATTCTAAATAATTAACTGATAAGAACTAACCATTACATTTATAGGTATTAAAATTTCCTTTCAAATTTGGCTGATAGTGAACGTACTGAATACAAACTTATCTGAAGTTACGAATTATCCAAAATAGAAAATGCTGCAACTAAACAAATGGAAGGGAACAAAATAATAATAAATAATAATACATTTTTATTATTATTATAGGAATTATTATTTGTTACATTCCATGTGTTTAGATACAACATTCATTACAGATCATTCGTAACTTCGGATACATTTTTTTTGTTATGTTCACCAACAGCCAAATTTTAAAGGAAATTCCAACACCTATAAATGTAATAGTCAAGTTAGTTTTAATTCATTTTTTCAGACTTTTCAAATTTTGGGGTTTATTGAATTTTTGGATTTTCGTTCTTTTGAACTTCCATTCTTATTTTTGGATTTTTGAATTTAAAATTTTTGAATTTTCGAATTCTGAAATTCGGATATTTACGAATGAACAAATTTGTCTAAATTTGTTAAACTAATTCGGAACTAAACTAAATGCACATAGCTAAAGTGTAGAGACAGAGGATGATAGAGATGTAGAGGGTGATCGAGATAGAGTCGATAGAGAGGACGATAGACATAGATATTATAGAGACATAGATGATAGAGGCAGAAATAGAGATAGAGAGCTAGAGAGAGACAGAACTACCCAAATCAATTTTAATGAAAACATTTTTGAAACAACTTTTTCTGGCAGTACTTTAGGCGTATCTAAACCCAATCACAACAACTGTTATTATTGCAGCTTACAGGTCCTTAGATGTGGTGGCTGTATTAGTTCCCCCCCCCCCACCCCTTTATTTTTTACGTTGTAAGCCATTACCACACTTCCTGTCCTACTAGGAGTGACAACCATACTGAGCAGCATTGTCATCGTCATACTAGGAAAGGGATGTGTGTTAGGACTACACAAGATCCACATCTCTGCTCCATAACAGGGAATGCTAAATTTAGCAATGCTAAATGATAACAGCTCAGAAGCAAAGAACACAGGAAGTTACCAACTCACAAGATTTCTAGCTGGACTGGATGATCAGCTTTTTTTAACAATTTTTTTTGCACTTATTGGAAAATTTATTAACGTACTGTACATTTGTGATCTGGATGTGCAGTAAAAAAAAAAAAAAAAGTCAGGGGAGCATAATGTCAACACACCTTCATTTTTTCCTTTTTACCAGCTGGCACTGGCTGGGTGGGAGAGAAAGAAGCAGGAAATCCGTATTCCCTGTTCAGTTAGCGCTTTTTTTTTTACTACGAGCCGGGACACGGAGGTCACACCATCCTCCCTCATCAAAAGCAAAAGTCTCTCCCTCAAGATCGCCCCATCAAACAAAATCCACCCCAAAGTAACCTCCTCCCCCCCAGCAAACATTTCTCCCTCACAGTCATCCTACCCCAGCAAAAAATCTCCTCCTAAGCAACCCCCCCAAAGATCTCCCACTGAAAAACAACTCACTGCCCGCTGCCTTATAAACAAAATATCCACCCCAACAGCAACCCTCCATAGAAAAAATATCTATCTTGAATAACACTCCAACAAATATTCTTAACCCTAAAGGAAACCTCACCACCTCCCAGAAGGAAACCCCTTTTGCTAACTCACCCCAGTAAACTTCCCCACAAGAAAATGGCCCCCAGCCAAGCAATCCTCCCTGCCCATCAAAGAACTCCCTGCTTACAAGACATGTCACCCAGGCAGGAATTCTCCCCCTGTACAACTACCAGACCTCAGATAAAGTTCCCTCCGCTCTGCCTATTGCCTCCATATCTGAGGCCTGTTTGCAGAGATAAAAAAAAAAGGTTGTTGCATCAGGACCTGGATCACCCTGCAGGAGATGCGGGGCGGTTGGAATTACTACAACCCTTATCCCTGAGCCCCCCTGCTGAACTGATAGGACCTGGTGGCCCCAGATCCTGGGTGAGCATGATTGATATCTGGGAGGGCTCTGCCTATGTAATTTCTCAAGGCCATAAAATGCCAGGAAACAACAAGCACCCTCCCACCCCCAAAATTACCCATTTTTCGAGAGTAGACACTCCAGTGTACTTCATAATAGGCATGGAGAGTTTTTTGATGTTCTAAAGCTTTGCCACAAGTTGGGAAAATACAAAAGTGAATTAAATTTTTTTTCACAAAGTTATCATTTTAAATTATTTTTCACACATAGGCATATGTACAGTTATTATCCGAAACATTCTGCCACTACTCCTGAGTGTGGGGATACCACACATGTGAGAGTCACAGCTTAAACACAGAGAGGCCCACCATCCAAGGAGCACATTCAGGCTTTCAAAGGGCATAAATTACTTAGCGGATTTCTTGATTACCCATCACATATTTGGAGGACTTGAATTAGCAGGGTAGTGGAAACACCCACAAAATGAAGACTTTTTTTTTTTGGAAAGAAGGCAGCTTGACGCATTTGCTAGGAAGCACTTTGTGTCTATAAAGTTATTGTAAAATCAAAAATGTTTTCCAATAAAAATAACATACATGTTATACTTACCTGCTCAGTGCAGTGGATTTGCACAGAGCAGCCAGATCCTCCTCTTCTTGGGTCCCTCTTCAGTGTTCCTGGCCCCTCCCTCCTGTTTAGTGCCCCAACAGCAAGAAACTTGCTATGGGGGCCCCCAGAGCTGAGTCAGATCTCCCACCCTGGCCCCTTTCTCCCCCGATTGGCTAGTGGACTTTGACAGCAGCGGCAGCCACTGTCGCCACTGCTGTGTCTCAGCCAATCACCCGTGGACATCGCTGGACAGAGGGACCTCAGATAAGTGTTAGGGGGGGGGCTGCTTCACACAGAAGGCTTTTTATCTTAATGCATAGAATGCCTTTACAATGCCTTTACAACCACTTTAAAGATTCAATTTTTTGCCACAAGTTTAAAAAAATAAAAAATTCTCACACGCCGTATGGGTATACTTCAAATTATACCCCAAAACATATTCTGCTACTCCCCTGAGTATGGGAATACCACATATGTGAGACATTTCACTTCTAGATCACAGAGTGGCCCAAAATCCAAGGAACACCTTCAGACTTTCAAGGAGATAAATTACACAGCTGGTTTCCTGACTAGGCACTAGTACAGGCATTGGTACTGATTATGCTTACACTGGTAACGGATGTACAAGTGCTGATACTGGCTCACACTAGAACCGGATGGCACTGGTACTGGCGGTACAGTCACGGGTAACAAATGGCACTGGTGCTGGTTGGCAGCAGTTGATCTCTCCCCTTCTTCTCAAAGCTGATTGCGGTGTTGCAGGCATGGTTTACATTTTGTGATTGCTAGGATTGTTTTTTTTCCTTATTTTCTGATCTGCACTGTCCAATAATCAGTGTGATCACAGTATAGCGTAAACATTTTAGAACAGCACACCGCTTAGTTAAATTCAACCTTCCATCTGCTAATATACAGTACAGTGGGTTCATTAAGAGTGGCTAGAATGTACATCAAGCCAAAATATTTTTTCTTAGCTTAGCCTGTTAAGTACCGTCTGCTACTCTGGGCATATTTGTAAAGATCCAGCCTCACTATAGGTGGGAGCTCGGGGCCACGGACGTTCCCTGTATTTTTTCTTTCCATCGTTTTTTTTTTGGTTTTCTGGATAATTTGTACAAGCAAAAAGTTATCATACAGAATGTGTCAAACACTTATATTGGAAGAATGGTAAATACAGTATGTGCTGTTCATCTGATAATAATTTGTAATTGTTGAAGTGGTTGTAAACTCAGACAAAAAACAAACAAACTGCAAGACAAACGGCATAATGAGCTAGTATGCATTGCATACTAGCTCATTATGAAATACTTCCCTTAGATCAAAGGCGTTGCATCGGTCCCCACACACCGCTGTGACCAGCGACATGTCTCCTGGAGTTATTTCCAGGTCTCGCGGGCTTCTGGAACTGCGATTGGCCGGAGCCGCGAGATGACGTCGCTCCCACGCATGCGCACAGGAGGTGCCGTCATGGCACAGCTACTGAAGAAACGGCATGAGCAGCTCGTTTCTTCAATGAGTATGCACCGATGACGTCACAGTGAATATTTCCTAACTGTGGAAGTTTAGTAGATACTCATGGCACCTTCAGGTAAGCCTTATTATAGCCTTACCTGTAGGTAAAAGTGGTGTAAAAGAGTTTATTATCACTTTAAGTATGGATGAAAAGTTGGACCATTTTACAGTTTAACATTTTAACAAAAAAATTTACAAAAAGGGAATGAAAAGTAATGACTGAATCTGTTGTACATATGTGTAAGAAACGTCATTTCAGTCCAGAAGCTGCAGAGCGATGGAAATAATTTTCAAAAGGGATTTGCAGAGGGCTAAGGGCATGTTGTAAATAAGATCTTATCGCCAACCTGCACAGTGCTTTAGAAAAAAAAGGCTTTATTATACCACTCAGAGTATTTAAACATTGTCATCATTTGTGTTATTTCTGTTTCTGAGATATTTCCATGAATGTTTGCCATATTTAAAAAAAGCGGTTGGTTGAGTTGAAAGAGTGGTTTGATACAATGCCTTGAAAAAGTATTCATACCCCTTGACATTTTCCACATTTTGTCATGTTACAACCAAAAACGTAAATGTATTTTATTCTGATTTAAGTGATGGACCAACACAAAGGGGCACATAATTGTGAAGTGGAAGGAAAATAATAAATGATTTTCAAAATGTTTTACAAATAAATATCTGAAAAGTGTGGCGTGCATTTGTATTCAGCCCCCCTTTACTCTGATACCCCTAACTAAAATCGAGTGGAACCAATTGCCCTCAGAAGTCACCCAATTAGGAAATAAAGTCCACCTGTGTGTAATTTAATCTCAGTATAAATGCAGATCATCTGTGAAGCCCTCAGAGGTTTGTTAGAGAGCCTTAGTAAACAGCATCATGAAGGTCACACCAGACAGGTCAGGGAGAAGTTTAAAGCAGAGTTAGGTTATAATAAAATCTCCCAAGCTCTGAACATCTCACGGAGCTCTGTTCAATCCATCATCTGAAAATGGAAAGAGTATGACACAACTGGAAACCGACCAAGACATGACCGTCCACCTAAACTGACAGGCCAGGCAAGGAGAACATTCATCAGAGAAGCAGCCAAGATGCCCATGGTAACTCTGGAGGAGCTGCAGAGATCCACAGCTCAGGTGGGAGAATCTGTCC